>NC_026146.1:16282938-16391498 GCF_000512975.1 Sesamum indicum | reverse complement strand
AGAGAGAGAGAGAGAAGGAGTGCGTGTGTGTGTGTGTGAGAGAGAGAAAGAGAGAGAGTTAGGAGAGTGTGTGAGTGTATGAATAGGGATATTTGTATCTTATAATATATTAATTTTATATAGCTTATAAAAAAAGTTAAGAACATCGACTTTTTTTAAAGAGTTTATAAGATCCAAAACATCTTATATTAAGGTCTTATAAGTTTTTTAGAAAAAAAAAAAAGGTCAAATGCTTTATTGGAATTTATAAGCTCTCTAACATTTTATAAAATTTATTTTATCAACTTATAAATTTAGTCAAACACCTTTTTAGTTTATTTGATATTATTGATTAGGGTATGATTGTTCTAATGATTTTGTTTAGATATCGATATTCGACATTAATGATTATAATCAATTTTAATACAATTAATAATAATTTATCGCTCTTACTTAAAAAATAATAATAAGACTGAATTTTCTTTTCAAAATCTTATTGAATTTTTACCATTCATTTTCTTCATTAAACACATACACTTAATTGTATTTTATTATTATTATTATGGAACCCATTTTCATGGTCTTGCTACATAAAATTCATTGTGTATATATAACAACAAGAGATTGTGGGTTTAAATCTCACGATTTTGGATATATATAACATACTTTTTATATAATGTTTAATTTGAACACATTTATTGATTTAGAATATCAATATATTGGATTTGTACTAAAATCTAATATTGAATAATGTAGTAATAAATTGAATTTTATAAAAAAAAACATCATCATATATATTATTTAAAATTGTTTGAAAATTTAAATTTCAAAATCTCTAGAAATTATTTTGAACGTTGTCCACCCCCGACAGCCCTACTCCACAAACTTGAAACTTCACAATCTCCAATGCATCTTAGCCATCCCATATTATAATATCAAAACAAACAAAACCTTAATCTCGTGATTTAACCTCAAAAATAATTTTTAACCTGATCGAATCTGGGGTTGGTCGTGGGTGGCGCATGAGCACCAGCTGTAGCTGCGCCCAACCCCGTACGTCCTAATAATTTTTTTTAGTATTATTATTATTATTTCAGTCGTTGCTATAAGACTGTATGAACATTTGATTTAAGAGTAAATTATAACTACATCTTTTTTCGTTTGACATAATTATAAATATTTTTTGTTATAAAATATTCTCCTCAAATAAAAAATAATTATGTAAGATGAAAGTGAATATTACTATTTTACCATTATTAATTTTTTTAAAAAAATAAAAAAATATTTGAAAAAATATAAAAAAAAATTCAGGGTGAGTAAAATAAGTAATTTAGAGGGAATATTAGTTCATAAAAGTATTTTATTATGAAATATATATAAAATTATAATTTGTAATTCAAAATGACATTTTTGACATTAGAGGAAAACCTAACGGGATGTGCTTTTTGTTATATGGACATTAAAATCAGGGGAATACTCATAATTTTTCAAATAATAAGGAGGTATTTGTAATTATACATCAAACTTCATGGGAGGTAGTTGTAATTTACCCTTGATTTAATTCATAAAATATTTTCTACATTTGATTCTTAAGAAAACGACACGTCCTAAGTAAGGAGTGAAATTTTAATGCAAATTAAATTTGATCGAATTAAAGTAATTACATAACAAAATATTTATTATTTAATTATACACCAATTATATGATAACACAAAATATAACATTTATTCGCAATCGCAGATTGAAATTAAATAAAATTGGGATAGGTAGCTGGACGCATCTGTCTGTAAATACAAAACTTGCGCATCAAACATAACAAAGGAGACGTTAGGACATCTGAAAAACGAAGTCCAAATTTAATTGAAATTATTAGGAAAAGGAGGAAATTTTTTAATTAAAATTGAATTTAGTTAAATTTAAATTAATTATATATTAAGTATATTATATTTATTATATAATTTAAAAAAAATTACTAATCATATAATAAATAATATTATATTTGTTATGTAATTGATTTGATTCAAATTAAGTTATGTAAAATTTTATAAAAAGATGAAGCAAATTTTATTGAAAAGAAAACAAAAAACACAAATACTAATAAAAAGGGCTGGTGCTGAGAATTTTCTTTCACATGCCTCTCATAAATACTCCCGCATTCGCACACCTTCACTGTTGATGTAACTCCCCCATCCCCCACCCCCCAAACGCCTCATCTCTATACATCAGCGCTTTCATCCGAATCTTCAAACCAACGATGTTAATGGCATTGATTTCATCCCATTTGTCCATCTTCACTTTCCTTCTCTTCCTCTCCTCTACCGCCTTCCCCTTCACCCATTCCGCCGCCCAGTACTACCTCAAGCTACCACTCCTCCATAAAGACCCTTACCCTCCTACCCCATCCGAGGCCCTATCCGCCGACAACCATCGCCTTTCTACCCTCTTCTCCGTCCTCCGCAAGCACCCCCATCCCAAGCTTCCTGTCAACTCCGCCGCATCCTCAGGCTCCGGCCAGTACCTCGTCTCCCTCCACCTCGGTACCCCTCCACAGCGTCTCCTCCTCGTCGCAGATACAGGGAGTGATCTCACCTGGGTTTCCTGCTCCGCCTGCCGCAGCCATTGCTCCCCACGCGCCACCTTCTTCCCTCGCCGTTCCGCCACGTTCTCACCCTACCATTGTTTTGACTCCGCTTGCACGCTTGTCCCTCACCCCAAGAAGGCACCGCATTGCAACCGTACCCGCCTCCATACCCCTTGCCGCTACGAGTACTCCTACTCCGATGGGTCTATCACCAATGGATTCTTTTCACGCGAAACGACGACGTTCAACTCTAGCGCCGGCAAACTGTTGAAGTTTCAGCGTTTGTCCTTCGGCTGCGGTTTCTGGAATTCTGGGCCGAGCGTTTCGGGCCCAAGCTTCAATGGAGCTAATGGAGTTTTGGGCTTGGGCCGCGGCCCGATTTCATTTTCATCCCAATTGGGCCGAGTGTTTGGGCACAAGTTTTCTTATTGCTTAATGGATTACAGTCTGTCTCCACCACCAACGAGCTATCTTCTTATCGGCGGTGGCTTGGGAAACGGAGCCGTAAGGAAAGCCAAGTTGAGCTACACTCCGCTGCTAATCAACTCTCTTTCCCCAACATTTTACTACATTGGGATCGAGAGTGTGTTTATTGAAGATAAAAAATTACGCATTAGCCCCTCGGTTTGGGCTATAGATGAACTTGGAAACGGTGGGACAGTGTTAGATTCAGGGACAACCTTGACATTTTTAGCTGAGCCAGCTTATCGAAGAATCCTAGCCGTGTTCCAGCGGCTAGTCAAGCTGCCCAAGTCGTCTGACCCAAACTTAGGGTTCGACTTATGTCTAAACGTGTCGGGCCTATCGAGAACAAGTTTACCCCAACTGAGTTTCAGACTCAGTGGGGGCGCGTTGTTCTCACCGCCACCTCAAAACTACTTCATCGACACGGCAGAGGGCGTCAAATGCTTGGCATTGCAGCCTGTAGTATCGGAATCGGGCTTTTCAGTAATCGGAAATCTTATGCAACAAGGGTACACGTTCGAGTTTGATAAGGATCGATCGCGATTAGGTTTCACACGACACGGTTGCGCCGTGCCATAACTCACTCAAATTACGAGATTATTTGGTTGGTTGGTTCTTGATATTAATTAAGATTTACATTTGATTTGGGTAGAAAAAATGGTTTTCTATTTGATGTTTATTTATAGTCTGGGGGAGTGATTATTAGATTTGGGCATGGTGATGGCGGGGTACCATTTATTTTTATTTTTATTTTGGTGATTGTGTCTTTTTGCATGACACGGAGAACAGCCAATGTGCAGAATAAAAGCTTGTTGTCTTTTTGTTGCTTTTGGGGCTGTCTGATCACCCTTTGATACTTTCTCGTGTGATGATGTGATTATTGAATTTGATTGGTTTTGGTCCTTTGGACTTTATCACAATTCACTCCACTCCCACTATTACTAATAATAAAAATTTAAAAAAAATTAACACTAAGGCTAACCTTACCAAAAATAAATAAATACTTGTTTACAGACGCTTCTTGAGTTTACATCTAATCATATAAATATTTTTTTGTTCTTTATAAAATTATATGTATATTGTTAAAGTTGTAGCGGTAGTTACAAGTATTCTCTATATTTAATGGTAAAATTTGACTCGAGCATACCCTAAAAAGTACATTACAGTAACGACACACCTAAAAAACTAGCTTGCTAGCGATCAACTAATTTCTCAATCATTTCTAGGCCAAAATATTCGCTATCATTAACGTGGCAACCCTTCTATCGTGACCCTTAAATATTTTGTTGATTGTTGTCGTATATCTTGTTCATTTTTGGGAGAAATTTAGATACGATCTACTTAACAAGTGACACTCTTCCTTTAATTTTGATGTGGTTACAAATAAAATACTAAATAATAATAATAATTAAAAAAAAAGACACTTCGTTTATGGTCAATCTATAATGTTGTCGAGTTATTTTTGAATTGAATTTCATAGTAAATAGTGTTTTTCACTTCAAATCATCTAACTTTTCTTCTAATTTCTTAAAATGGTTTTTATCTATTGTAAAAAGTACGAAATTACTAATTTGTCCGTCTTTTAATTTCATTTGTGTGGTTATAATTTCTTGTTGAAGAGTGATTTGATAATGCAAACATATTTTGACATTGTGTGATTCTCCTTCAATTTTTTCAACATGATAGAAAATTTTTCCAAAAAATTTATTTCTATTTTCCAGTTGACTTGAATAAGTGTGCAATTAAAATAGGTCAAGAGCTTCGTATTCCTTAACATTACTATTATTCGAGTTTGAAAAAAGTTTGAAATAGATAATTACATTTCACACCCCCTATTTTATGACCTGTTTATACAAATTATTCATTTTTTTATTTTTTATTTATATAATTACACATGCGTTCACAAAAAATATTAACATCATTTACACAAATCAGTCCTATTTTTTCAGAAAATTACACATACACCTTTCAAAAACGTAAACGTCATTATACAAACTATCCCTACTTCTGTAATTATACAAACAACATAAATAATTTATATAAGGGTAAATTACAATGACATCCCCTGAGATTTAGCATAATTGCAAATACCCCATCGTTGTTTGAAAAATTACAATACCCTCCTGATTTTTTATGAAATTATTGTAATTTTTGGATGGAGGTATGAAATTATCAACATTGCCCTTACTGTATTTTTTTTAATTTTTTTAAAAAAATTATAAAATTATAAAAGATTCGAATGGGGTGAATGAAGTTTTTTTAAAAATTATAGAAAAATTATGCACTTAGTCCATAAAAAAAATAAATAAAATTATAATTCTTAACTTACAAGAGCATTATGGTCAGTTCACCAGAAAAATGGATGAAAATCTAACAGATTGGGTTAATTGTTAGATGACCGTTAAAATTAGAGGCGTATTGATAATTTTTCAAATAACGAGGAGTATTGGTAATTATGTTAAATCTTAATAATTGTAATTTATCCTTTATATAAATATATCATAAATTAAGAATGAAAATATAATTTTCCCAACTGAAAACATATAGACCACCAAGGAAAGCAACTACAAAATCAAAATCAATTTCAATTTAAGCAATGATTGAAAGAAATTTGTACCCCATTCATGTGCACCATTTTTTGTTATGATTGATGGTAATGTGGGAAGAGAGTATTGAGAGTATGACAAGAAAACAAAAGAAATGGACAATACATTAAGGAAAGGCTGTAAAAAGAGGTATTCATTTGCTTTTGTCCCAATGCCTTTCTTATTCACAGCTGTAAAGACAAAGATGCCCATTTGCATCTCAATTCAAATCAACTATTTTTTCCATCTCATGTTACAATTCTCAAGTTAGAAAGTAATATAAAGTGATATTATAAGGTTTAAAAAAGCAAAATATTAGTTCAACTAAGGGTTTTAAATAAGTAATTATTAGCTTATTATTAGTTTCTATTTTTGTAATTATTTGATTAAATTGATTTAAATCAAAAATTATAAGCAGCATTTACAACTTTATTCCTAGCACGGGAATAGAAGCTATTGGACTCCCTTTATAATAATTAGTTAAGGGGCAAAATAGTAATATGGTAGAACCCTTCACAACCAGCTTTATAATTTTGAGTCTGGAGAGGTTGAGTTGGTGTTCATCATACGTCACAATCATATGAACTGTGCATCCAACTTCAACTGTCCCAAAGACAAAATTATGGGATAAATTTGCACTCAATTGATTGTGGGGAAATGGTACTCTCATACTGAAGAAGGGAAAATTTTAATTTGAATCAATTATATGATAAGTACAATACATTTGTGGTGTTATTGGTATATAGTTTATAAAAATAACTACTTTACTTATATGACAAGTGCGATCTGTGATTGATTTGGTTCTAACAAATATAATTTGGATAAAAAAAATTTCTGAGAAAAGATACTCTTCAATTTTTTTCTCTTTTAATCAAAGGTTGAAATTCTTATCTTTGTTTGAATTTATATTTACAAAAATAATTTATTATTTTATATCTATTAAGATGGGAGGATGGTAAAATATATACATAATTTCAAGTGCAATATATTCAAAGAAATTAAATAAACAATAATCTATACAAATAGATTAAGGGCCTAATGTTGATCTTGAATTAGTAATCTTTTAATTGGTGAGGTATTTTTGAGTATCTTAATTTAAGTAATAAATCTATCAAATAAACTTGAAATTTGATAAATTTTTCCAGTTTAGTATATTTATTTATTACAAATTTGATACATTTAAGTTTTCTTTTCTTGACAATATTCATCATTAATCTATTTATAAGGTATTAATAGTACGTCTATTTAGTCATTTTACTAAAAAATGAAAAAAAGCATAAAGTACGCGTATTTTTTTAAAAAATGAGAAGAATTTCAATCTATGCTAATTAATTAATAGAATTAATTGCCGAATAATTTCACAATATATCACTCATTAAAATAACCATTTAATGAACATATAACAATATCATAAAATGAAATATACATATATTTAATGAGCATCATTCATAAATTTATAAATTAATATATGGTAGATAGGACGACATAAAATGTAGGAGGTATTAATAAAGGTGATGAGAAGGAGGGTAGCTACCCTATTCCATTCCAGGTGGTAGCAGTCAATGTCTCTGCCCACTTGGCCATCCACAGCTGTAAGAATGGGGGCTTAGCCTTCACTCTTAATACTACTTATTTTTCTCACATGATGTTTGTAACCCCATCACATCCACACGTTCTTTTAGGATAAATTAAAATCAATTCTTCTATAATTTATTATAATTATAATTAATTTCCCATTATTCAGAGATTATAAATACCTCATAAAATTAATAATCCTATAATAAATATCTCTTGTAACAACCCATTTGGAATGGAGTATTTGCTATACAATAATTAATTTTAATAGGGTATTTATAACTTTTTTAAATAATGAAGAGGAATTTTTAATTAATTTTAATAAGGTATTTTCTGATAGTATCATATCTTGGTACAACTTTTTAAATAATCTACATAATCTTAATATGTAGAATTGCAAAAAATTTCCCTCTCCCTATATCTCAAAGACCATTTATCCAGGATTAGGCCTACAGCTAGTCATTGGGCCCTCTAAACTAGGCTTGGGCTGCAGTTTTGATATACTCAGATCAGCCCACGCTCAAAACTCAAACCCAATTCTTTGAACAATAGGCCCAATTGGACTTGTTTCTTTTGACGAAATGATAATTCAACTTCGCACGTTAAATATTAGGATTGAACTCGGGGGTTTAATTGTTATTATTATTTTTTTAGAATAAGAGTGATTAATTATTATTTATCAAAATAAATTGATTGTAATAATTTTTATTGAATGTTAATATTTAATAGAGACCATTACAATAATGATCAATAATATTAAATAAACTAAATCTAACCAATATCTGCTATTACAGTAGACAACACATACTATACAGTAGAAATAATATCCCACACGTATGACGGAGTTTGAACTCATGACCTCTAATGTCATGAAACCTCAACTTCACTTTGTTAGGCCTCATTGCCAACAATGTATAAGATTAGAGGTTTTTTTTATAAAAAAAAGAAAATTAATTTTAGATGGTAATTATATTGATATCTCTATAGATTGATCAATAATCTATTCAATAAATACATAAATATAATCAAATATATTAAAATAAATTATAATAAATTAATATAAAAAAAATCACATACATACAAATATCCATATATAAATCATAACCTAAAAACCTATTAGCGAAATCTCAATTTTAAACATTAGATTAAGAAATCATATATGATAGCTTTGGAGGTTTCATCCAGCTGGATTCCTTGATTATCCGTACAAATCCAACTATGGCACAAGACTAAGGGGATTTGGCGTGGAAAATAATTAATAATTAATATCAAATATTACAAAATAAACAAATATGTTAAAAATCAAATGTCTATTTGTGTACAAAATATAAATAGCACACATAAAAAAAAAATACGACTATTACGTTATCTATCACACTGACATACATAAAAAGCCAAGTAATAGAATTACGGATTCTTTTAAAATTTGTCATAATTATAATTATTTTTTTGATGTTTGATAAATTACTAATATACTCTAAAATTAACAGGTTTCTAATAAATGCATTTCGTGACAGTCCAGTAACATAGGAGAGTATTTACTAGGAGATGTTTAATTTCATATAGGTATTTGTAATTATGACAAAAAATGTAAAAAAATTAATTGTAATCTATCCGCAATATAAATATAAATAAAGGTTTGAAGTGAAAAAGGTGTAAACAGGGATTTAACCACCAGTCTTTGACATGAGCTGGTGGGTTCATATATATTATTCCTTGAGGTGAGATGATTAATGAATAGCCGTTTTACTTTCGGCAATTGAAAAGAAATTAGAGAGAGGGGGGGGAGCATGATATGTTGGGAAATGATTAAAAGCAAAATGGACAGATATGTGTGTTGCCATCTGCTCTATTTCAGTCTTCACATTGGACACCATTTACTTTTTCCTCCCAAGATTTCATCTATTGTGTGTGTGTGTGTGTGCGCCTTTGCTTAATGGAACATCCTCTGACTTTTCGGAAAATGAAATCGATTTTACTCTTCATTTTTATGACAACTAATTCTAATTAATTCCATGCACTGTTGCCCTATGCATATATCCGTGTTTGTTCAATTTTTATTAATATTCAAATAAAATAAATTAACAGAGTGTTTGGAGAAACTTTTTTAAAATATTTGAGAGCGTCAATATGTATATATATATATATATATGTGGTGAATTATGTAGAAAATTATGAGCGTCCAAAAGTGTTGAGGCATAGGCATAGGACAACATTACTTTCCGACAATAAATATTGGAGCGGCTTAGTTTGTAATCCATGAGATTGAGATAGGTTAGATTTTTGGTGGTCCACTAACATCATCCACTGTCTCATTCTTCACATTCTCTTTCAATTCTTTCATTCAATATATAATCTATCTTATATATATATATATTCTCCTTTCTTATGAATTATTAAAAAAACAACATCCCTTCTACTAATTAAATAAGATCTTGGCCTCGTTTGATTATTTGTAAATATAATTAATTAAACCCCTATTAGGAATATGGTTGAATTCAAATTAATTAAGTTGTACAAAATTTAAAATTGAATAATTTAAACTTAAAAAAAAAGGTAATTAAGTACAATTAATTATGTAGAGAAAGAAGAGAT
Organism: Sesamum indicum; assembly: GCF_000512975.1. NCBI lineage: Eukaryota > Viridiplantae > Streptophyta > Magnoliopsida > Lamiales > Pedaliaceae > Sesamum > Sesamum indicum. The sequence continues at coordinate 16,381,718 of NC_026146.1, read as the reverse complement.
TTTTCTTAATACTTTATTAACTTTTCAAGAATTCTCAATATGCTAAATCCCTAGGTTTTTTTTTTTTTTCCCCGGAAGAATATATAAATAAATCCTCAACTAATTATATTAAGAGATAATTGCATCTATACACCTAAAGTCTACATATGTATACAAATCATCCATATATTTTTTAAAAATTACATATATACTCATCATAAATGTTGACATCATTTATACAAATCATCTATTTTTTTTTAAAATTACATATATACTCATCAGAAACGTCTATAATATTATCCAAACTACTCTTATTTTTTGACTTTTAAGGATAGTTTCTAAAATTACATAAAAAAAATACGATAATAATTTGTGTAAATAATTATAGATTAGAGGATGTAAATGTAATTATTATCCCTTATATTAATATATAAAATGAAGATGATTTCTTCGGGACCTTATCTTTTGGAAAATCAGACTCCACTAGCTTCAGCAGATCGATTATACTTTTTACCCACCCCTGCAAATTGCAATTCTCTTCTAATGGACCACATTTTTACACTACTTATTAATCGGCCGCAAAATATCTATCAACTCCAAGACACACACACACACACACAAACACTATTTTCGTATGTTTTAAGGTAAAAATTGATGATGTATCATAATTAAGACATAAATCATTTCCAATGATTGAATCAAATATATTCGTGCCTGAAATTTATGTAAATTAATGAATTAATGAGAATGAAACGTGCACTTGTTAATTAATTAGAGAACCCTCAATTGATAATCTCACTAACAACCAACAAATAAACAAAAAATTAATTGATCTTATCCACGACAGTTGCAAAAAAATGGAGAAAAGACCGACTCGTAACTAACAAAAAAAAAAAAAGAATATAATTAATGATACCTAATTCCCTAACAAATTTATTATATGTCACAATTTCTATCTCAACTTTGGGTCGGATTTTCGTACAACACATATAAAAACTCATACGTACTAATTTTACCTGATCAGTTACTTATTTTTCATCCACTTCTTTCATCATTAACGGATAAAACGCATCACAAATTTTCTGTCCCGAAATGCTGATCTTTTTTGTACTGATATATATAATTAATTAAAGAAAATTTTAAATATTCTTTTAGATTAATTAAGCTATAACTATATACATAATTAGAAAAAAGATACAAACAACTATTTCTAATATTACAAATGAGCAAATTAATCTTTTATAAAAAAAATAACAATTTATCTGCCTGTGCTTTCAAAAATACAATAATTAGAAGGTAAATTACTTTATTTTGAAAAAAAATAAAAATTGATAAATTATTATTATTATTTTATTAATAAATAAATAATTTATTTATTTATAATATCATATAAAGATAAACTGAATCAAACCCTATATAATTAAACAGTATGTATGCTTTGAGTTTAGGGGGAAAGGGGAACAACACATTCGTCAGGACAGCACGAGAGTGATGTCATCATCATAAACCCCACAAACAGACAAACAAAGGGCTTTCTCGTGGACTATTGTAGTAGTGCAGTGGAGTGGAGTGGAGTGGAGGGTGCAGCCATCATCAAATCTTTGAATATGCATGAGAGATTAATTAAAAATATAAAAGAGTCATATGATAAAAATAAAATAAAATAATAATTATTGGTGGTGCAGAAAAAGGAGGGTCTAAAAAGGTTGAGAAACGGGGGACCAATGTGCCCATGCGTGTGACCATTTAGCAACATCATCTACAACCATACATCTATCTTGTTTTTCCACGCCTCAAACTCAACTCATCTTTCTCCCAATTTTCCTCTCTTAATACAATACAAATTCCCTAACCATACAAAATTAATACTTCATTTCATTTATCTTTATACATAATTAAATAATTTGTATACATGTGCGATTTAATTAATTTCACTAGTCTACAGAGATTAATTATTAATTAGTCCGATCATGTCAATTTTCATATTGTTAGTGAAAAATAAAAGATAATTTGATTTGGTTTGATTCTGACGATTTTTTTTTTCTTTTTTTTATCACCTTAGTGAAAGATACCGACACAACTTATTACATGCAATGCTTCAATTTTATCATTTAAGCAAAACATTCTAAAAGAATATGGTTTTATGTAAATTACAATCTTTTGAGCAAGTTAATGATCATTGTCTTTGCTTTATTTGAATGCTGTATCAAAATTGCCCAACCAAGGCCAAATCTCTCTCTCTCTCTCTCTCTCTCTCTCTCTCTCTCTCTCTTTCTCTCTCACAAAAGCCCAAGAGACAAATGCAGTCAATTTTAATTATGATGCTAAGAAAGTGAATAAAAAGTTTTACTAGGGTTAATGATGATTGATTCAACTTCTGCCAATTCCTCTCATTCATTAGTCAAACTCTGCAGGGTGAAAACATCACTTTTTAGTTTTTCACCAGTACCACCTTTTTGATACATGCTTATTTATATATTTCTTCTCCATTTTCTTTATATTTACTCATAAATAAATTACAGCTTTCAAAGATTTTATTACAATAATTAAACATTCACATTCGTCCAATTTGAATTCATATTTTTTTTTAATTATGAGGCTTTCATTTTATTATTTGAACAAATTAAATTGAATTGAATACATAATAAAAATATATGTACATAGGATGAGCAATAATATATATACATATATTAGTAATTTGTGGCACATCAACATATGTGTGCAAATTTTATAATACTATCTAAAATAAATTATTTATTATTTAGTAAAATATACAACATAATAAGTCAATTTTAATATATACCAAAAAAAGAAAAACACCCAAAAGATACTCTTTCTTATATACAATGTATATATATACATATATATTTGAGCATTAATTCAAGGATTCTTCTGATCCGACACATTTTAAAAACTGTAGACTACTTGTCTGTCTGTTCATTAAATTCACAAAATTAAAGTAATTGAATGGAGATAAGTAAGATTAGATCCGGAATATTATCTACAGTTACTCCCACATGAAAAGGTGAGATACGATACAAACCCACCTATTACTGTACTACTACTATTCAAGATCTGAATCATAACACCCCACAACAGGACAACAAAATATTTAGCATGTTACGATACTGTTGGCTCATATATGGGCATCACGGTACGGTCTTTCCCATTTCTGTTTATATATATATATATATATATATATATTTCAATTATTCTCATTTAAATTAGATTTATTCAAATCAATTTTTATGACAATTAGTATAAATTCAACTAAAAAGAGAGATACATCACTAAATAATTACATAAACACACAAAACATTAAAACACGACCTATGAACTGAAATTCTTTTTTCTTAAACAATGTTTATCCCAACTTCACAAACATAAATTAAATGCGTTTTCCGCCCACCAGAAAAAGAATATGGGTTTGAATTATTGTTAAATGGTTTGACGGGTCTGAATTAATGTATGCTTTTATCTATATGTAGATTCTCACGTATTTAAATTTTAATTTTTGGTGATCGTAGGTCAATTATAGAAATTATGGACGACCACACAGCACGAATGCAATTTTTCATGCCGATGTGTACGTGGTATGTCACTATATTTTCTTATATATTAAAAAAAAAAAAAAAAGAGGGCGGGGAGGGGGGGGGTATGAAGACATGCAACTGAAACCGAGGAAATGAAGTAATGCATAGAGAGACAGAAGCTGTGTACAAAATGAATAAAGGGAAGGTGAAAGAGGTTGGGTAGGGGGAGTGCGTTCCAAGACATAATGATTACATGGGGCCTTGGAGAAGCAGAAAGGGTTTTTGGCGTGGAAAATATATATAGCTATAATTAAATTTAATGAAAAAAAAAAAAAAGGCATAATATGGAAATAGCTATAAAGAAATTTAAGGAAAAAAAAAAAAAAGGCATAATATGGAACAACGTGGGAAGCCTCTTCACCATTAATACTGCCAAACACAACCTAAAGCTATTCTTTTACCTTTTCTCTTATCATCACTCGCTCACACACAGTAATATGCTAAAATAGAAATAAAAAATAAAAATGAGAAAGTATCAAATTAATGTTTGGTGTACCTCATCGGCCTCCTATAGCACATGTATCACTCTAGTTAGAAATTTCAGAATATCAACATATCCCTACATGTGAGTTGACCCTATGCTCAACTATATATTATTTTAGTATAATATTAATATCCTTTTTCTTCAAAAAAAGTTTCTTCATTTTTCTCTTTCTTTTCCTAATTTTCTTTGTACACATAAAACATATTAAATAAATAATCCGTTAATGAATGATCAGAAATACAACTATACGTTCATTAATTTTCTTATTATGTATAATAGAGAAGTATAAAAAAATAATTACGCCACTCACATAAAATACAATGAGTACGGAATATGCTACCAAAATATAGTAAAACATTGAAATACATTAAAGTACGATACCTTAAAAACATATGTTAGGAGTGGAGGGGTCAGGTGGGGAAGGAGAAAGAAAAATCAAAAATCAAGAGAGAGAGAGAGAGAGAAACAAATAAATAAACCGAAAAGATTGATAGAAAGGGAAAGGTGGTGGTGGTGGTGGTGGTGGTGTTGATAAAAAGGGTTCTTCACTCGCTCTTCTTCACCATTCACTACAATCAATCACCACTCCTTAAAGCCTGTACATACCATATATATATATACACACACATATATACAAGAAGAAGAAGAAGAAGAAGTAGAAGGAAAAAGTCTTCTTACGTTAAAGAGAGAAGAATCCAGAAACCCAAAATCTCCATATCAAAATCAAAGGTCTCTCTCTCTCTCTCCCTTCTTTTTTTTCCCTTTTGTCCCCCGGCCGCAGACGAAGTAGATCGATCAATCCAAGTTGTTCATTCTTTCCCTTCACATATTCTCACTTTTCATCTTTATTATCTAATACAAGATTCTTGCATGCCATGATTATCAAACAACCCTAAACTTTCTTTGTTTTCAGCCATCTTTTCATGTATAGCTGCCTATAACCACATAATACATGTCTCTGTGTGTGTGTTTGTGTGTGACAATATTGACTAAGAAGAAGAGAATCAAGAAAATAATGTTGAGGCTTCTCAGATTCTGCAGGTCCAATCACTTATTCAACAGATGCAGCAACACAACAGTCTTGCTGATGCATATATTGGAATAGGAGGCGCCGGTGGCGGCGGCCCCGGTGGAGGAGGATCACCTTTAACTTTCCCTCAAGTATCAGAAATCCTACCATGGACACTCCCTCCGGTCCATTTCTCCACCCGTGATCACGACCCTTTTTTCCTCCCCCCTCCCCCACCCTCGTCCTATGGAGGTTTATTTAACAGGAGGCCATCCGGCTTGCACTACTTCGGCTACGAGGGTGGGTCGTCTGACCATCAGCTAAGGCTGATTCAGGAGTCTTTAGGCCAGGTGGTGCACCCCATCTCAGCCCCTTTCGGGCTTCAGGCCGAGCTGCAGAAAATGACGGCACAAGAAATTATGGATGCTAAGGCTCTTGCAGCCTCTAAAAGCCACAGCGAAGCTGAGAGGAGACGTAGAGAAAGAATTAATAACCATCTTGCTAGGCTCAGAAGCTTACTCCCCAGCACAACAAAAGTAAGCAGTATACTCTATATATGTACAATATATTCTATCTCATGAAATTTCATTCTTCAGGCGAAGATGTATAATAGTATATGTACTACATATAGCTACTGCATTCCCGTGAATCATGATGTGTTTTGCATTTACACATATATTCCTCAAATAAGATAAGATTTTCTGATGAAAAAATGACTGTTGCATCTCATATTTCAATATATATACACATCATGCGTATAAAATATATATTATTTGTGAATTTAAAGAAAAAAATTATACACAACATAGATATGTGAAGTTCAATATAAACGCAGCAACATGAATTTGTACCAGAAAAATCAGGACTAACCTAAAATTTGATCGATTCAGTTATGTTTAGTGTGAGTTGTTGCAGGATTTCTTTAGATATCCCAAGATGCTAAATCCCATCTAAAGAAATTTCAAGTATTTAGGTGGGGAAATGACAGAAATTGAGCTCATTTTATGTGCTTTATTGTGAGCTATGTCTTAAAATTGATTAACCTGTTTTTGTTGCTAGAATGAGATTCTCAGTGATAATTTCGAGGAAAGAAAAAAAATGGGGCGGAAAAGGGGATGTTAGCGTCGATATCGCCTCCTTTGATAAGATAAAGAGGAACCATGGAGCAGTTGAAAAGCTTCCATGGAAAATTCTTGCCGGATTTGCAGTAAAAAAACTAAGTATGAAGGGATAGTAAAAGAAATAAAAAAGACAGACAAAGAAGCATTCTTGTCAGTCATTGGCCTCATTTTCAGACACTATTATCCCACGCCTACTCTCCCAAACCCCACCTTATTATACGACAACAAAAAACTGAAGCTTTACTTCTTCTTTTCACACACACCCACAACAACAACAACAAAAAAAAACAAATCTTTACACATTGCGACAAAAAGCACAGCCGCCCTCTACTTCTTGCTTCATTCTTAGTTACAGATTTCTGAAATTATAATGAACAATTCATGGTTTGATTTCTTTCCTTATGTTGGCAATGCAGCATTCTTGTAAACATTTGACTAACGTTTCGGTTATCATTTCCAGACAGACAAAGCTTCGTTGCTAGCAGAAGTAATCCAACATGTGAAGGAGCTCAAACGCCAAACTTCTCAACTAGCAGAAACAAGCCCCGTTCCAACCGAAATAGATGAACTAACAGTTGATAATTATGCATCAGATGAAGATGGTAAGTGGGTGCTCAAAGCTTCGATCTGCTGCGAAGATCGGCCGGACCTCTTGCCGGACCTGATCAAGGCTCTGAAAGCTTTGAGATTGAAAACAGTAAAAGCAGAAATCACGACTCTTGGAGGTAGAGTAAGGAACGTATTGTTCATCACTGGAGAGGAAGAGTACTCTAACAGTTGGGAGCAAGAGCAGGAGCAGGAACAAGAACAGTACTCTATAAACTCTATACAAGAAGCCCTGAAAGCAGTGATGGAGAAATCAAACGGGGATGAATCTGGGTCATCAGGGAGTGTTAAGAGGCAAAGAACCAATACTAATATCCTTGAATACAGGTCCCTTTGAAGATTTATTTCCTAGGTTTTTTCCATTTTCTTTCTATTTTGTGTGAATTTTTGGGTTGTGGGTTTTGTTTGAGCTCTAAGTAGTATATGGGGTTGGTGTGGTAGAGTGACTTATTTTGGGTGACTCACTGAAAGAGAATGTCATTGAGAGAGAAAGAAACGTGAAACTCCAAACTTTTTTACTCAAATCGAATTTGATGGAATCAAACTAATTATAAAGTAAGTATGATATACTTGTTATATGATTGATCATTTTTTGTGAACCACATCAATCATACTACAAATATATTGCGCTTGCTATATAATTGGTTTAAATTCGATCAAATTCGATCTTGATTATAATTTCCCACGGACAGCTGACAAGAAGAGTGGACTGTGGTTGGTGACTGTCACAATCTGTTGCAACTTAGGATTTTTCTTGACCATAATTCTCATCCACACACACATGAGGTGAGAATGTGGGGGAAAGAACAGAGAGGGCTCTTTTTTCTTGAATGGAGAAACCTTATATCAAACCTAACAACAGAAAGGGTACAGTAATATATATATATATATATATATGTATGTTCTCATTGATCATGTTTACAAAGTTTTTAATCAGTGCTAACCCACCACCACCACCACCACCGGCCGCCACCGCCACCGCGACTGCCACTACCACTTCCTCAATTTGTGCAGTGATGTTTCTAGCTTCCAGCTCTCTGTTCTCCTACACATGCAAAATCATGGATGGATGGTCATGAAGTATTATAATTAGTTCTTGTTAGGTGCTCTAGGGAGCTTGTGATGGGATTAATACTAATTGTGGGAGTGTATATATGTTATGTTAAAATCATTATAACTATATTTTGCTTGTAATTTAAGGTACTCTAATTAAGTAGTAGTGGTCATTAGTACTCATTTGACTGATTGGGTTATTGAGGTTTGCTATACCAAGGTCCAAGATTTTCAGTTGCACCGGCTGTCAAGAAACCATTAATAATCTGTCTTTTGAATGTTGTCTAATCATCTCTAAATTTACATACATATTTTCTTGTATAAAATAAAAACCAGCATACACACACACATATAAATATATATATATATGCGCTAGCTAGCTATCTGTTTGACTGATATAGTGCATAATATAAACAAGTAAGAGCAGATGATCAATTAACCATGACACTAATTATAATCTAATAATTAGCTACAAAATGTATATATTTTGTATAATACACATCACATGTATATAATTCATGCAACCTGTACATATATACATTTCAAGAAATATCTAATAAATCTGGGAGATAGATAGAGGTATGTATATTTATGAAATGCAATGGATAAAATAATTTAAAACCCTAGTTTACAATATGAGCAATTCACTCAAGTTAATTAGACATATATGTGTCGGAAGAAATTAGTTCATACATAGCAAATAGTACTAGTAATTATTGATTAATCATATTTTAATTAGAGAGCAAAATGGACTGACTCTTATATTAATGTAATTTATAGAATAAGAAAATGGGTGAATATCAAAAGTTTTTGTTAATATGCACCACTTGTTGAAGCAGTGAGCAGCTGCCTAATTATGTATTTAGGTTTTCTTTCACTATTATTATGTGATTTAATTGATTTTGGTCTCTCTCTGATTACTTAGTACTTTATGGATTAAATTAATTATTAAATTGATATCTCATCCTAATGATAGCATTGAGAAACATATATTAAAATAGTTGTAGAGGCTGATACAATAAAAGGCCGTATATATTACACTTTTGGTCCTTATATTTAGGATCAAAATTGATTTTGGTCCCTAAATATTTTGATTCACAATTTTAGTTCATAACCTTTTAAAAATATTACCATTCTGATCTAATCATTAAAATTGAAGGTAGTTTTAACGAATTTGGAATACCGTCGAACACAACAACACAGTTACATGGCCGTGTTGTTTTGGAGGATGCTTTTTTGGTATTCTTTGTCCAATTTTGACATGTTTGCTCAAAAAAATGAGTGATTGAGAAAATATTTATGCCGAAATTAGGACCTATTTGAAATATAAATTGAACACCTAAAGAAACGATGCATATATCCTTACTTCAAACAATGTTCAAAAAAGTTTCCATGATCAATAAAATGAACATGTTTCAAAAAACATTATCCATGACCAACCAAGATGTTCAATAAACAGACAAAGTGGAGCGTAGTTTCTAGAAGTGAACCGATTGCACTTTTCTGAACTTGATACTTGATTTTAAGGGCCTAAGGAAGCTATTGGTCAGTGATCTTGATAAAATAAAATATTATTTTTTTTATCATTATTAATTATTATGATTAAAACTATTATAATGAATAATAATGAACTATAACTTCATTACCGATATTGGGCATTGTTTCAATATGCGAGCCAAAACATTATTTATATTTAAATAAACTTGACAAATACTATGATCCTAGTTAAGAATCATAATAAATTTTCTAATTATATTAACTACAATTATGTAAAAATAACTAATTCACTGCAATCAAAATTTTAAATTTTCACACTTTATCAGACCATGAGTAATACTATCAATTTACAATAATCTTTAAGCCATAGTCACGGTAATGCAGGGTATAATTCTTTTTTACATGTGTTCGTCACTTAAGCTCTTTTTTTTTTATATAATATATATATATATATGTGTGTGTGTCTATTTATATATGAAGAAGTGTAATATCAAAAGTGTCTCCCTATAACTTTTAAAATTATATTTATAATATTATTTAAAAATCATTAGATTTGATCTAAATTCAGAATTCAAATTTAACTAGTAAATTAATGGCCCAAATTTTATTTTAATTCAAATCAAGGATCTCGACTTAAATATAGTTATGTAAAATATATTTATATAAATTTTATCAAAACATATTATATATATGTAATATATTATATATATAAATATATATACACAGAGAGAGAAAGAAAGAGACGGGTAGTGGATGGAGGTCAAGGGCGTCAACGGCGAAGGTGACATGGGAGCAGGAAGTAATAGGCGTCGTAGGGGTGGTGGAGGTGGGGTTATGAGCATTTTCCAACGAGGAGCGACGGCAGGGGAGGCTTCTGGGTAGGGGGTGGGTGGGGACGGGAAAAGGGGCGGCAACGATGGGAGATGGGGAGGATTTCAAGCAAAAGGGAAGGGGAAGGGTTTTCAGGGAAGGAGAGGGTTTCAAGCGGCGACCATGGTAGTGGTGGCGGCGGGGAGGGGTTAGGTTTTCACTTAACAAAGATATATATTATTATAGATAATATATTGTACAATATAATATAACATAATATTATTATATATAAAATAATATTTTATTTTAAAAAATCAATCAAAATCAAACTAAAGAAGTATGTAATACACCACTTCTTTTCGGGAACAATTTGCTTGATTTTAAATCCAACAAAAAAAAAAATTTGATATTTTTTTTAATAAGAAAGTAATTTACTTATTTCGAATGTTACAAGAAGATGGTATGTATTTTTTCGTATATATGTATTTATATGTATTTGCATTGACACAATAAACAATACCTAGAAGACTGGTTTCCTAGGTGCTCTCGTTGATCTTGCTTTTATACATACAAACGGACACACGCACGCAAACGAAAGTGCAAGAGATGTCTCATCCGTCACATTAGCATTGATAAGCATTGACCTGTAACGCTAGACATAAACTGTCTGGTGAATGATGCTCTACACATCCATACCATACAATATTTTAGTTTCAAATATTGCTGCCAATTGTTATACACATTTTTGGCACATATACTAATACTATAGATATGCATTCATAGAATAAGGTGTCGTAGATATGCGAAGGTCAAGTAATGATATAATAACACTTGTCCTGTGACTAAATGCAATTCCTACATCATTATGAGCTAACGTAAACGTCTCTGGAAATTGGCCAACAAAGCAACAGCTCTGTAGCGACCATGTGAGAGAAATGCCGGTGTGTTAAACCAACACATGGATACTAGCAGTGTGATAGTAGTAGATTCCTCCAAAAGGAACATACACAATTATACTATTCTCACAATTGTACAAGAAAAATCACCACTCGAGCTGCCTTGTTTTCAAGAAGCTGACGGCTTTTGAACCCAACACATGAGAGTAAAACTAGAGCGCCTCTTTGAGATTGAATGTTCTTGATAGTGCCCTTGCATGGTCGTATTCGTTAAGCTCCACCAGCATTTTCTTTAATCGTCTCACAAGTTTACCACTTTCAGTTTCCATGGCACTGGACACGTGCTTTTTCTCCAGTGTCTTCCCAATCAATAGCAAGTAATCTACCAAAGGCTGCAATTTTCGGCTACATTCAAAGAAAAATGACTTGTTATATGGAACAACTTTCTGCTCCAACAAAACACAACTTGAGGATACTATCCAAAAAAAAGTTTTTATGAGGTTTTATTTATCAATCATGGTACTAAATCAATTATCCCCCTTAAGAAAATATATTGCTAAGAAGTGAAAATACTTCATTGTACTCGTATTAGCAACCAGTTATATTAAGCTACCAAGCACATGAGAAAACACAAGTTTCACAAACACCTATATCCTTGTGCATGCACTTCTACTGAAACTCATACTGAAAGTCAATGGGGGACCAAAAAATAAAGCATCTTATTGAGATATCTCTGCTAAAGCCCATCTGCCCAAGGAAATGGGCTTTGCATTGTGGAAGATCAAGCTTCTCATATTCCATTGAAGCCTACAGTCCGAGTTCAATGAAGTTGAACAGTGCCTATATCCGAAGATGTATTTTAAGGGTAAGGATCAACTGAAATGGACACCCAAGCTCATATGAAGAGTCATATCCCAAAGTTCAGATAAAAGGTCATGGCGCCATATCGTAACAAGCTTGCAGGCTTACCATACCATCTTCCTTACACATGGAATTTTAATGATAGAAAGAAAGTGAATTCAACAAATTCTAATAGGAACTCCAAATGTGTAACCGGGAAATAAATCACGTGCAAAAACCATGAACAATAAACACAAAAACACAACTCAAAAATCATAAGCAAGGAAAACTATTAGCTAAGATGAAAAGCATGTCATTAACTAGCTAACATGAAACAAGTGAATCTATAGAATTGACAGATGTAATACCTGCGATCCCCTGTAACACTGGGACCTGTCCAGACACCATAAAGTGAAGCAATGATCCTCTCTACACGTACAATTGCATCATGGACGTTTGACTGTATGCTGTGAAGATGAGGAAGAACCTTGCCGCATAAAAGTTCATCAAGAGCAATCTTCTCAAGAATAGGCATCGCAAGGATTTTATCCCACAAGCATATGTTTCTCATCAAACGAACAGATGTACCAAACCTATATGCTGCAACTCGTGCTGCATTTGGTACAGCCTTCATTTCAAGTGGACTCCACGTGGGCACCTATTATTCAGGATCACAAGACAGATAACTGTCATTAATCAATACTGGCATTATGACACCGAGAACATTCAGTTGAATTCAACCAGGGAGATAACCACAAGACAAATAATGTTCGAAAGTTTCACAACATTACCAGTAAATCAGCCACAGCCTTAGTGAGACGATCACGTAACACAGTTACCAACTCAGCAAGAGCAGAACTCGAGAGGTTTACATATCTGATTATCAAGTTCATAGCAGAAACAGCATACTTCGTCTCACGGGTGCTAAGCATGTCCCAACAATGAGCTAACTGATGGTGTAGAATAGGAATTGCAAGTTTTTCAACCAATTCAGGAATTAGATTGGCATCAGCATCAGCTTCAGCATCCTCTCCACTGATTTCATTGCCATCTTCTGGAAGACCATAATTGAATAGCAAGGAATGCCTGGAAAACATAAGAAACTTATACACATTAATCAACAGAAACATGAACAATAATCTTTAAAATGTCCAAATATCGAAGAAGATATAGCTCAAGCAAGCACATAAATTTACATGTGCATACTCATTAAATAATCAATTTTTAGGTGCAACTAACTTTAAACAAAACCATGTCTATACAAGTTAGTAAACAAATAAATCCCCATAAATCTTCTCAAACTCTGAGAATACCACTTACTGGCTAGATACCTGTGGAATTAAAGCACCAATGCTACAAGTATAGCAACAACAAAAAATGTATATCACACCAAATGAGGGGGGAACAAAGTAGGAACCTACTGCGGCTGTCTGATTATCTTTCTTTTGTAAGTATATGACGGTACTTTTTCTTATCTTGCATAAGATATTGTACTAAAATATCAAGCTACAGGAGAAACATAACATCTCAATGGAATTATCTACAGTACCTACCATTTCATATCAATGAAATCTGCATCTTCATGAAGTGGATCCCACTTCAGAAGCTCGAGCCTCACGTAGGGTGAGAAAATAGCAGGTAAACTTAATGACATATATGCATCACGATAACTTGATGCGTAATCTTTCTTCCATCTTTCAAATCTTCCAACCACAATTGAGAATTGAGAAAAATCCTCAGCTGCATCACTGAAAATTTTATCAGCAACCTCAAGTAATTGATTATGTGTTGACTCATAAGCTGTACTCTCACTATCACTTTCATCAGTGCTCAATTCTCCTTCCATTTGTTGATTGGAATTATCATTTTCCATGGCCAATTTTCTTTTAGAATCGGCTTTCGCTCTCCTTCTTTGTCGAGCTTCTGCCCTTCTTGTGATATCCATTCGTTTTTGCAGATTTACATCTCTACCAAATTCATCTAGCTCCACAGGTGCACTTTTTAATGCTCTTGCATTAGCAGATGCAATCTGAGAGGCAGCAATAGCTGCGGCAACTTTTTCTGGATTGCTTACTCCTTTACGGAATTCTGCACGTGCTGCAATAATAGCTTGTTCTATTTCAGATATTTCATCATCATTGTCTGCTGCTCTTCTTTCTGTGATGGCTCTTGCACGTTCTTCATGAAGCTTCTGCATTTGTTCTTCAAGTTCTTCAATGAAAGGAGCTTTATGCTGCAAAAAAGAATAGCACCAACATTGTTAAAGCAAGCCCTTCCACCATGCACTGAAACAAGTCAGACGAAAAGAAAAGCCCAAGATTGAAAAAGCAAAACATGTTACTAGAAAATCACAAGAGTCTAAACAGTAGATCATGAAACGCAAAGTCCAGTAAAATGAAATAAGCTACAAATATTAGTTCTGTGATAAATGCAGCTACCATTCAACCTGTTTTCTTAACAATTCAACAACAAAAAATCTTGATTATTTCAGTGGAAGACGAAAGAGAAAAGTCGATATCTGTCATCACTGATATTCTTAACGAGCACAACCACTCATCATGGAAGCATGATGCCTCTGCTTGTCAGTGCAAAATTGGCACATAAAGGAATGTGTTTTTTCTCAGAATCACTGAACCCTGTTTCCATTAGGAAAGGCACCACTACAAGCAACGCAAACATTCGTGCACCCAGAGCAACTTGATTCAAACCCTTCCCCCCCTTCTTCAGTTCCTTTACTTTTTCTACCTTTTTTCCCTTGCAGATTTGGGATAGACAAAGTGCGGGAGCATTAATCCCGTTCATTCCAACACCTAACCAAATTTACATAATAGTTCCCACATTTCAAAAGAGTCGGTTACATTGAGGTCATAGCAGTTAAGCAGAGGCCAAGATGCTAAAGATAATCAGAAGTTGCAATTTGCAAGAATGCAGTTGATATCCTTCTCCTTGAAAGACAACCGGAGCCACTCATGATCAGTGATCATAGTGAAGTTTGGTAAAGTAGAGAGTAAAAGGGAAGAAAAAATATAAAGTGATACGGATGAAATTGCAAAGACAAATAGCAAAGGAAGAAGAACTAGAGCTGCTATAGCTCAATTGGCACTATAGCAGAGAAGGGAAAAAAATTGAGAAATTGATCATTCAATATTAATTGCCAATTACTCACAATTATGAATTCTGCACTCCGTTCCCAATTGGTAATCAGTGGCAACGCCAAATTGGGGGCAATGTGGTCAGGATATTGAAATGATATTTGAAAATACTGTGTATTACAGAATATTCCATCATGGAACCACAGAGGTAGAGTACGACCTTTCAAACCAAGAAGAATCAGAATTCGTTTTAGCTAGTTGTTATTTTCATTCCTCTTCTTCTTTTTCTTCCTTTTTTTTTTTTTTTTTTTGGCCAAACAAAATTGCAATGAGTTTGCATTTTTGTTAGGAACAGCGAAATCTACACTTCTAGGCAAATGAAACAAGTGCAAAGCCAGAAAACAAAAGCTTAGCAAATATGTCTAACAACAAAATAACTAACAGTATAAGGACATAGAAGTCATAAATCGGATAATCCATACCTGCAAGAACTCACATATAACAGAAACAAACTCACGAAGCTTTTGCATAAAGAGGAACTTCTCACCAGCAGCAGCCAGAGAATTCTCTAGGCTAGTAATATTCAGCAAGGAAGAAGACAGATTTTCTTCAGTCTTAGCCAATGACACCATTGTTCGGCCATGAGATTCCTGAAACATGAATGTACATCAAACTGCAAAGTTAAAAGATCATAAAAAAACCAAGCGACATCAAAATTATCAACATCGAGAATGCTATTACCCTAACTGAAAGGATATCTTTCATACTAAACCAAAAAAGCTGAGAATGATGAGAATAAAAAAACATATACCTTAACCCTCCTCAAGTTCTCATTCAAGGCTTTCTTAGTAAGCTCGGCCTGCTGAGATATAGACATCACATTGGAAC
Source organism: Sesamum indicum (assembly GCF_000512975.1). Lineage (NCBI taxonomy): Eukaryota > Viridiplantae > Streptophyta > Magnoliopsida > Lamiales > Pedaliaceae > Sesamum > Sesamum indicum. The sequence continues at coordinate 16,365,850 of NC_026146.1, read as the reverse complement.
CAACTAATTCTCCACCAGCCCCACCAATACTACTGTAGCTACCAGTAGCTTCCACATTTTGCACCGGAGGATGATGCGTCACACTGGTTCCACTACCCAAGTACCCAAAACTTGGCTGCAAACTACCACTTTGCCGAATACTACTGACACCAGTAACACTTCCACCCACTCCTTGAGCCCCAACACCATCATCTAGCCTCTTTCCCAACCCTTTTCTAACCTGCTCTTCTTCCCACATCTTATCCTCCTCATCTTCATCATCACTAACCATTTCGGTACCCCTCTCTTTTGGCATTGCCTTCTCCTCAAAATCCTCAAAAACACCTTTCTTATCAGCACCACCAATTTTCTCGCCGAAGAACCCAATCCTCCCCTGAAACTCCGGCTCCTCATCACTCAAACCTTCAGCTGCACCGTGATTACTCCCTCCATCCAATGCTATATAATCTGGTGCTGCAGCCTTGGCCTGTCTCAGCCTCTCCCTCTTTGCCCTAATTGCCTCTATCGTTGCCTTGTCCGGTATCACTTCCTCATCCTCCCTCAAACCAGGCCCTAAACCAATATCCTTCAACCGGGATAGTGCATCATTTCTCTCAATATTCAAATCTTTGCGCTTTCGATCAAAACCCATATCGTCCTCCTCAAAATCTTGACTTCTAGCGGCAGTTCCAGAATCTAAATCGTTCGCAATTACGGGTTTTATCAAACCCTTTAAGACTACTACAGGTTCCGGCTCGGGCTTGGGCTTATTACGGGCGGGTGCCGCGAGGGTTTTAGTATTTTTCTGAAGCTCTAAGAGGGCTTCTTTAGTGTAAACTCCGGCTTGTGGCTGGACATTGGAAGGGAGGGTGGAGGATGGAGGGTGTGGAGCAAGTCGGTCCTTGGAGGAAGTGAGTTTGTGAGCTGATGATTTGGAGAGACGTGAAGAGGAAGAAGAGGAGGGCTTGGGAGCCGGCCGAGAAAAGGGTGATTCGTCGTCGTCATCGGCGAATGAAAGGAGACTTTTAGAAGGGGGCTGAGAGGACGTTTTCTTGGGTTTACTCGTGGCCAAGGGTCTATTTGTGGTGGAAGGGGTGCCGTTGCTTTTAGCGGTGGAGGGAGCCGCAGAGTTGGTATCGTCTTCATCTTCGTCGTCACCGGCACGGCGGCGAAAGTTGCGGGATTTGGTGCTCATGGTGGCGGGTCGAGAATAGGTTTTCGATTAGTTCTGTGATCGGCTCCGTATGGATGGGTAAACTTTGATTGCCGGGTCGGATTTGGGTTTCACAACTTATACGTAGCCGACCCGCGACTCACTGCATAGCGGATATTTTTCTTTATTTGGCCCAAAACACCATAGGGCTTATAAAATGGGGCCCATTATTTATGCCTTATTGGGCCTAAATTAATCCACTTAGCTCAGGTGGATTAGTAAGTGATGGATGAAGTCCAAAATCTTTAAAAGTTGGGCTATATGTTTCCCCTGCAGGGAGACAAATATTTCTTTTTTTCAAACTCAAGAAGAAACCAAGTTATAAATCCAGAGGAAGTAATGAATGATCTTAAGAAAGCAAAATTATTATTCAAATCAATTTTGGTCGAATCAAATAATTATAAAGCAAATATAATATATTTATATATTGTTGATCATTTTTTTAAATGGTACTTGAATCACACAGTAAATATATCACACTTTTTATATAATTAGTTTAGATTCGACCAACCAATTTGGGTGAGACTTGATTTAAAAAGAGTATAAATCTCTGGACAACTTGAATAGTGATAAGATAGTCGTAAATGCTATAGTTTCGCCGATCGTAGAAGTATTTTTAGACTAAGTAAATAGATTCAATATAGTTATCCTTATGATATTAAACATGACTAAATTACCATCTAATGAAAAAAAGTATTAAATTTTCTCCCTATATTTTTTAAAATAATACAATTTATCCCCTCACAATTTCGTGCAGTCCACATGCATTTTCTTTATTTTTTATTATTTTTAATTTTTAATTATAAGACTACTTTATAACCTTATTTAATAATTATTGGATCTGATTTAATTTAATTTATTTAATAATTATTGGATTTGATTTAATTTAATTTTGATTTAAGGTAAAAATTCAACTAACAAAATCAATAACCTCGATTTTCTTTAACTTGAATAAAAGAGGACCAACGATATTGGGGCCCTGGAGGAGGAAGGCCGCTAATGGAATGGGGAAAGGGGAGGCCGGCAAGGGATTAGGAATGGGGAGGGGGAGCGGCGACGAAGGTAGGAGTTGGGGAAGGGGGAAGGAGCGAGGGGGCGGTGCCGGAGCGCGAGTTGGGGAAGGTAGAGGTTGAACGATGACTGGGGGGAGTGGGGAAAGGGGAGGAGGGAGGCATGGGGTGGTGCGGGCAACGGGAGTGAAGCTGGAAGGCGGTGACGGGGGCTGGGCGGCGGTGGCGGTGATTAAAAATATATTTATATATAATAATATTTTATTTGCAATTAACATTTACATATTATCATAAATATTAATATATTATATATAATATTTTTATTCTTCAAAAATTATATATTTCAAGTCGTGGAAGGGGTGACTGTATTACACCACCCCACTAAGGGGTAAATTGTTTTATTTTGAAATAATAAAGATGTAATTTGGTATGTATTATGTTATAGGGGGTGTACACTGTACACATCCCATGTCACATAGAGGTAGCTTGTATTTTTTTCCTTAAATTAAATAAATATGATGTAAAAAAGAATGTATTTTTAGTTATGAAAGATTTATTTGACGTGTAATAAGTTAATTAGAGGATAAATATGAATTTTTATTTAATTGTTTAGCTAATATTATCAAATTTAGTGAATTTGAGTAACTAATGCTTATGTTTGTTAGATAGAAACAAACATTAATGATATTAAATGTAATTTTTTAAATTATAAAAAATTTAACTGTAATTACATTAAATTTTAAAGGAAAATAGTGTTATTATCCGTTATTAATTATATCTTGAAATTACAAGGTAGGAACGTCGAAAATCATAATTGGACATGAAGCCGTGGAATTATATCTTGTCCAATACAAGGACAAATTGCACAACTGGGAGGAGAGCAAAATTCATGAACCTGGAGACTCTTACAGGTCACTAAGGTTGTTGTCTTAATTCAAACATGCAATAAACATATACACTAACAGGGGCCAAACCTATTTGAAATAACGACATTAGCTTGTCTGCTCCATACATCGTCCAACCAAGAAAATAGCAAATCTTGAGGGGTCAGGAAAAATGCTCATGAATTCATTGAAAACATGCTTGATTGCATTATACCAAAAGTACCAACTCATCGAGTAAGGGTTTGATCAGCGTTCATTTGTCCTGTGGATAAGGAAATTGAGTTCGTTTACCTATATAAAATCCAGACGTATGATCATACACCCTAGTCAAGAATGAACAGGAAAACGGGACATCATTTCCCTTGAAAGTTGAAACGAGGGTTGGTTTTGTTTTTCGCCCTCATCTTGGTTTCGTTGCTGTGGATGGATGTGCCTAACGGAAAACAGACAGTAAGGGCCTTTGACACCCTGGTCTGTGCATTCAGCTCTGGCTTTAAACAAATATATAATAAACTCAGATGAATTTGATCACAATCATCAAACACCTCTCCTTATATAGTTTGTTTTGCATTTCAATTTTAAGAATCAAGAGTATTATATATAGATTTGTACGTATTTGATTTGTTTAAATGTATCAAAGAAATCAAAATACAAGACAGAATTGGGTTATAAAATACCTATTAATATAATTTAGTATTTGGTACGGTCAAGAACTTGGAAAATTAACATTCTGAATTATCAAAATTTCAAATTTTGATGTGGCGATCAATCTTGTCTGAATGAACATGTCTATCATTTCTCCACTATATGTAGTAGTATAGTACTGTCAACGGATTAAGACTTGTCGACTACCAATTAAATACACATATATATGGAGTGCCCAGATTATTAAGTATATAACACCAAGTTGTAAATACAAAATTTAGTATATTTCCTGTGTGTGTGTGTGTGTGTGTCTGAGAGTGAGATAGGGGAGTGAAGAGTGAGCAGATTCTTAGACAAGGGAAAGTATATATATAAATACAAAAGTAGAGAGATAAGTGATGTCTGATGAGATGGTTTGAACCACTTGGGTACGAAACAAGTATCTACTACTCTACTGAATATTATTAAGCAGTCTCATATATGTAATAATACAGACTAAAATGTTTACCAATAAGTCAATCACGCATGATCCAGCATTAGTAGAAGTTTGATTGTGATCCTGACCCAATGAAGGTCAGGGGCCCCATATAGATCGGGGTGAATATTCGATAGGTGATAAAAACATTTCAATAATACTCTATATATATACAGTTTCATAAGATCAACTCAGTGGCAATCAAAGACCTAGAACAAAAGCATATGTAAAATGAATCAGCACGCGAATTACGACGTTGTCGATACCCTAATCTTAGTGATCCTGCAACTATCACGAAGCTGTAATAATTGAGTGTATATATATGCTCAAGGGTCATATTGATACAGTTACGTATATAGTTGTGTGTGTATCTTCTGTACTATCCATAAAGAAAAAAAAGGGATGAAAAATTCTAACTCAAATCGAATTTGATCGAACCTGAACTAATTATATGGCTAAAAGCAATATATTTGTTATATTTGTCATGTAATTAGTATACAATTAAAGAAAAATAACAAACACTCTCACAATTATTGTTTGGTTCCTCGTGTTTTTTGTAATGATTAAAAGCCACATTTTTATGATGAATAAGAAAAATTTTACATCAATTTTTATTCAACTCTGATTAATAATAACTATTTACTACTGAGTATAAAACATAGCCAATAATAATTTAATTATCTTTTTCTAGTGAATCAAAGGTAGGCAGCGGATCCATGGTTCAAGTGTGCATCAAAGAAAAAGTTAAGAGCAAGCAATCGTGAAAAGGAATACAGAAATGTCAGATAGAGAGAAGAGTTGAATGGTGGGGTAAGGAACAGGGAGGATTGCACGTGGGGGAGGATAAGGTTGCTGCTATTTCAGATTTTGACTCATCGCCATTACACAAGGGAAGGGTTGTTGCATATTCTATTTTATGTCATATATAAAAATTGTAATAGAAAGTGCAATTTCTATTTAGGTGCGGAGTGAATTTTTTGTTGCAATTCCTGTTGTATTTTTTATTTTATTATATATATATATTAAAAAAAATGACCACGTCATGTTTATACATATAATCTGTACATATGAAATGTAATAAAAAATGCAATATAAATTGAAATAGGAAATCTAATTCGGTCCGGGTGTGGGGTTTGGACAGTTTCGGTCATTTTCCTGAACTTACATGGCAACCATTGATTATTTGGCCGACACCAGAATTTTTAAGAAACCCTCTCTGCCCCCACCAACTCTCATCTTTTCAATTTTTGGACTTCTTCATGTATCTGGTTTTTTTCTAAAAAGAAAATAAAAATAAAAAATAATTATAATTGATCATCCTTTTTTTTCTCAAAAAAGAATTCGGTGACTATAGAACATTAGGACAGATGTGTTCTTTGAACAAAAACAAAAAGACTGGACTGCTCATTTTAGGATCTTTAGAGGTCTTTGACTGAGGTTACAAGTTTTTTAAATTATTTTATAAGATGTTTTAGGATTTATAAATTTTATAAAATTATTTGATAATTTTTTTTAAAGATTCCAAAACAAGAGGTTTTGGATCTTAATTATAATTTATTTGAAAAAAATTAAATTTTCTAACTTTTTTATAATATCTTATAAGCTTTATAAGATTAATATGTCATAAGACAAAATATTATCATTCATACACATGCTCTCTCTCTCTCTCTCTCTCTCTCTCTCTCTATGATTTTAAAGAATTTTATTGCTCTTTAATTTTTCTTGCATTTAGAAAAGAAAACAATATTTTATTATTTAATAATAAACTATTATTATTAAACAAAAATAACATTGCTATTGATATTATATTTACTGAAAAAATATTAAATTATACGACTAGAATTAGTTATTGCATTAACAAAAAAAATATCAATAATATATATATGTTAATATTCGACTAGTATGAACGTACATATAACAATATATTTACGTTAATATTCGACTAGTATGAACGTACATATATATTATTTTTATTTAAAATTTTACATAATAATTCGTTATTTTTTTACTGTTAAATTTTTGTTTGAAGTGTGTCTATTTATGAAAGTACTTTAAAAATATTAAACTACAAAATATGTTAAGAAATAACAATTTATTTGATTCTAATAGTATCATGTCGTCTTTTATCATTTTACCAATACAAAAATCTTATTACGCGAAATATCTTAATATATTATAAGTTTTAATATCTTATTTTATTCAAATAATATAGGAGCTTATTGTTAAAATAAAATCCAACATCTTATAAATTTTTAGAATATCTTATAAAATATAGGAGTTTATAAAATATTTTAAAAATATTTAGGAAAACACCCTCTTGGTTGAAGAATTAGAGGCAGAATTTTAATTATTGCAACTCATGTAGCAACGGAACTCTTAGGAACCCCTTTTTTCTCTTTGAAATTAGGTCGAGAGCAGTACATATATCTCCTGCAAGAAAAAAAATTCAAAGAGAATCAAATGTGTGACTTGGAAAAACTTGCTCTTATCCTGTTACGTACTACATTTAACTTGTCCGAAAATGACAATAAAACTTTAGGGCTGCAATTAAAAGTCCTTGAGGTAATATCAAATGTCCCTTTCTAATCACACATATAGCTGACATGGATTAAGAACCTATTCTTTAGAATGCGAAAATATTAAATATTGTAAATTATGCTATATTAATAATGAGATTAAGAGGGCGTTTGGGTGACCTTATAAGCTCTTTGAAGTATTTCATAAAATGTTCGAGAGTTTATAGGAAAAAAATGAGCTTCAAACTAATTATTAAGTAAAATTCTCGTTGCCAATCGATATTAGGAAAATTTTACTTGCTAATTAGTTCGACGCTGATTTTAACATCAAATTTTTTTAATAACTATTGAGTCGTACTGATGTAAATTAATATATAGTATCTTATAAGATATATGAGCTTATAAAATCTTTTAAACAAGTTTAGCCAAACACCCTTTAATTATTCTGTACTTATGACTTATTATATAAGTGTCTGAAATTTTTACGTTCGATTCTTATTAAAAAAAAATTATTTGACCTAACATTAATACGTGGATTATTTACTTAATTAAATAGTTAGAGAACATTATAAAAAACAATTATAATTTAACATACTAACGCATGTTGTTTGGTTGAGACATATTTGAAATTAAACAAGATTATCTTTGTTCGAGAGACATATAAAACAAGATTAGTAAAGTGGTTTAGCGTCAAGACAGGTTTATGTCCAGTAACCTCCTATACTTATCACCAAAAACAAATGAAAATAATGGAACCACCACACCTAACCATAATTATCCTATCTTTAAGTGGTAGTTTGGGCGCATGTCATTGTGCTTAAGGGGGCCACATCAAACACGACTTTAATGAAACCATAATTAATTTCGTATTATGGAAAAGATTTGATTATCACGCTTACTACAGACGTGCCTTTATACAGTAGCTAAAGGTTAGCAAGACTGTTTGACTGATTGAGAAAAGCGACTTTATTTGCCACCATAACATTAATTAGCAACTTTAATGAGGTATTAGAATGCTTTATGGATTGCTAGTTATCAAGTTGATCGTTGGAAAGCCAAGATATATAGTCAAACAGGCTATGAGGAGAATAATGATTTCCTAGTTAGTAATTAATTAAATAAAAAAGGGATAATTAATTATACCTCGTTCTCTTGATATTTTGTGTAACTATACGTAAACTTTTATAATTTAAAAAATTAGATTTAGTTTCCTAACGTTTGTTTTTGTCTAACAAATAGATCCTTTCATTAGTTAATATTTACAGAATTTGTTGATATTAACAAAACCGTTGAATGAAAATCCATATTTATCCTCCATCAGCAATTGACTTATTGCTAATTTATCAATTATATATTAAATAAATTTTTTCTTATCAAACTAGTATTATGACTATTATTATTCCCCTCATCAATCTTCTTAATTATTCATTTTTTTTTTTCAGTTTTTTCTTCAAATATAAACTGTAGCTAGCATGGGAGGGATGTTAACAAAAATAATTAACTCCAACTTTTAGGAAGAAAAGAGAAGTACATTCTCCTTTTGTATTTTGTGACTATTGTAAATGAAGAGAATGTGGGCCAATTGCAAATGACTACGTAGGGAATATGTATAAATAAATTAGAACTAATTCTATATACTCCTCTACCCCCTATCTCACTGAAATTTCATTTAAATATAATCAATTCAGATGCTCTTGAAGGAAAAATCTGAACTGATGATCACTCCATCCAAATATTTAAATCGTTAAAAGAGGATAATTATTTAATATTTGATATATTAATACACCGTAAAAATGCAACCCCTCATGAAAACCTTCTTTTATAAATGAATTATAAATGAGCAGATTACTCCTTGTGAAAAAAAAATAGTAATTTATTCTCGTGTTAATTAAAATGAAATAATTTATTCCTATCTAGAGAGATAAATTGTTTTATTTTAAAAAAATATAGAGGGTAAATTATTGTATTTTTAATAATACAAAAGATAAATTGATAATTTGTTTTTCATAGAGAGGTAATTTGTTCATTTATAATGTCACAAAAGAATTACTTGTATTTTCTATAAATAGGTGGCAATATCATTCTAACCAAAGACTTCTTATTTAACTTATTTCTCGTATTTGTTCTCACGACTGCGTCATCTAAAATTTTAAATTGCTAAAAATGAAAATTATTTAATATTTAATATTTTCATATTAAGCCATTTCTTGGCTTCTCCTCATTACATCCCACAGTTGAAGAGAAGAAAGAGAAGACGAAGAAGACAACAAAAGCACAAGCTAAAACCAAGAATTGAATCAAAATAATAGTTTCATGATTCCATCTATTTGTATACAATAAGAAGCCCTTACGGCCTATTAATTAGTACAAAATTGTCAAAACCTAGAACTAATGGACCACTTCTCCCGCCGCAGCTATTTACAGTACTCTAATTAACGTAGTCGAGAACCAAAACAAAAGAAAAACATCATCGTCTCGTGTCCTATCAGACAGGAACTAAATTGGACAATATTTCAAGGAGCTCTGACGAAAGAAACATTTCGCAACGATTGAGTTCCTTTCGTTGAGGCAGCCACAATAGATTTAACCCGACCCGAAGACGTGAGTCAGTCAGTCGTGGTAGCAAAGTAGCATGACGACGCATCGTCTGATGATGTAGAGCTTAGCCCTTTGTTCCCTGAAGACTCCGCTGAGCCCTCTGCTCGAGATCCTTTTCTTGCCGCCGCTGCTGATGCTGATCTTCATAGTTTCTTGCTTGCGAGAAAGAGAGAGGAGAGAGAGTTTGGTTTTTGTTGAGGTTGAGGATGTCTTAATTATGTGAATGAGTTTGAAGTCAGGGTTCCAAATTGTGAGAGGGGGGTTCTTATAGGTGTGTGGAGGTGTGGTCTTAATTAGGATTGGTCGAGTGAAGAGCCAACTATGGGGCACCAAAGGGGGTGCACTGCCCCCAAGATCACCAGACAGTTTCTCTCTGGGTCTGGGTCCCACTTCCCACTTCCCACTTGGGATTCCATAGCCAACAACGATGTGCAAATTTGATAAAACTATTCTAACAAATCCACCCACTCTTCCCTTTTCTTTCTTTACAATTTATTTATTTACATCTCTATGCCGTTTCGATAATAGGAGATAGCTTGATTTTTATTTAATCAATTACATAAATATCATAAACTTAATTATTAATAATCAATTATAATTAACAAAACAATTAATTTTAAAAATAAAGAACTACCATTAAAATATGTAAAAAAAATTCACATTCGGATAATAAACTACAACAACTCATATATAATGAAACCTCACTTAAAATCCATAATCTCGAACATATTCATGAGACATCAACCTTAATTTTAACCATTAGCCCAAAACATCATTAATAGTATATGTTACAAGTGCTTATTTTCATATTATTACTTTTTTTTTTCAATAATATATATATGTATATTACAATAACTATCAAAATCTCCCGACGAATTCCGGATTTTAATAAAAACGTTAGAGTGGTCTCCTTGCCATGTCCAAATAATATGGTATGTTTGCATTTTATAAGTGTACATTACTTTGGTAGATTTCAACCTACACATTTTTTTATTTATGTAGACTATATATACCCACCAACATAATGGGTCGCCCGTTACTTCAACCAGGCAACATATTTCCGTAGTTTATGAGCTACCCTATTGATATGCTCATAATAATTGAATTTGGAGATATTCATCAATACATATTTCATAATTTTTTAATAATATTATTATTTTCAGTGTTTATTTTATTTATTGGTTGAATTGATAAACAAGTGGAATCGAGTTCGGTTGGATCCTACTCTAGTTCAACTACCTTTTACTAGCTAGTCTTTGATCATGACAACAATTATTTCACCGAATTAGCTTTTGATAAGTGTTTATGTGGTACAATCACGCTCAAATCATGGTAACACAGCATGCTTATGCGTGCTTTCTTTTCCAGAAATTTTATGATAAATATTAATATAATTAATCATTTGACATGTAAATTATCATGATTCTTTTCAAAGAAATTATCATGACTTTTTCAAAAAATATAATATGATGCTATATATTATTGTACGTGATTTAACATATACTTAACTAATAATTAGGTACCTGTCCAAGTAGATAGCGTTTCATGACCTTAATGTTTTATGTCGTCGTTGATCCTAATTTTATCGAATAATTAACAATAATAATTTCCCATGAAGACTTTTTGTCCCTTGGGGTTGAGGTTTATTGTTTTTGATTAATTGTCTAAAAAAAACCTCAAATATAGACAACCATCACTATGCAATAATTTTTTATATCTTGCAACTAATTTTCTAATTATTTGACATATTCATATACCTACTGCTGTATATAGTAGTGAACTAAACATATTTGATGTGTACGCATAATATGAATTATATTTATTTAATTTATTTAAAGAGAAAAAATTATGAATAATCGATCAAAATTCATAAAATGTAATACTTTTAAATGTGCTTGAGTAGAAAATAATTGATAGAACAAATTAGTTAATAAAAGGATAGTTATCTTTTCAAATAAATAAATATATTAAGGAATTGTAGTTTATGTTGGAAAAATTTCAGTTTTGTGTAATGAAACAACATTTTGAAATATAAGAATCAGATTTAGAAATCACAAGCAATCAAAATCATGTTGGAATAAATAATATATAACAGCTAAAAATGCAATTTCGCGACAAGTAAATGAAATAATAAACTTATAACGAGCATTGCATTGTAACAATTCTCAATCCAATGAAAATTGTAAATTTAATCGAATAGCATAATTCACTGGTTGCCTTAAAAAAAAATAGATATTCCGTATTAGTAGTGCATTGAGTACAACGTAATTTCTCCCAAAATAATATAATTGTAATTCTTTTGATTTTAGTACTATATCGAAAAACACTTCAATCAAAAACTTGTTACTGAAACAAAACTTAAATCTTTGAAAAATTGTAAGAGAAGGCGAGAGAGAAATTTGTAATTGTATTTGTTATTTGTAAATAAGACATGGCTTGGCCTTATATAGGCATGTAAACCTCACCACTTTAATTAAAACAAACATTATGGCAATGGATTCCCACATGAAACAGACACAAACGACTAAATAGACATAATTTTGAACCAAATATAAAATATTGGTATATGCATTGGTCGGCAATGTACCAAAAACAAAAAAGGAAGTGTTATTCGAGTAAATGTGAATGAGATGATGAGAAGATTTTGATGGGACGAGAGTGTATAAGAATACTATTTGGAATCCCCATGTCAATAAATCAGAGGGATCAAATCAAAATAACAGTCAAAACCCCCACGTGAATTGCAAATTGGCGTGCCATATATATAAATATTCCCCTTTGAAAACTATGAATAATGGTTATCGTGTCAAGAGCCCAAGCAGCAGAAATTTCAAAGCTGTGGCCTTCAGCCCTAAGTTTTAGTTTTATTTATGGTCGGATTACAGGTTTTGTCAGTACAAATATTAAGTGATAGATTAATTTATAGTTAATTTTACCAGTGCATAGCAACCCACTTGCTTCGTCTCGTGTTTCTCCCATTTCACTACGGACACAGAAAATTTTAATTTCAATTGGATTTAATCGGGTCTGCACTAACGATATGCTAAATATATGTATATTTATCGTATGATTGATATACAATTCAATGAAAATAGTCAATCTTATAATAAGTATATCAGATTTATTTTCTAATGATTCGATTTAATTAAACTTAATTTGAATAAAAATTTCCCATCAAACCCCAATTTTAAGGCACGATCAAATGACACTTTACCCTTTCTTTTCGAGCAATTATGTTAAGGTTGATTTTTATGATTTTGGTCGAGGCTTTTTTCGCTGTTTTTGTTACTTAAAGTACAATTCATAATCTATTTCAACACAACAACGTCACAATTGCTAGATTGTGCATAACGAAACCACCCCAACAAAATTAAGTTAGTACGTAGGAAATTTAGTAATCAAAACAAAACTATATAAATAAAGTTGTGTAGTACGTAACACAAAATTGTGATAGAAAATCCTTTGTTTTAAAACAGGGCCATGCGTTCTAATATCAAAAACTATTTTTTTTAAAGTGAAAATAATAAAATATTATTTTTTAATAAATCAATTACAACTATCAATACCAAATATCTATATTCAATAACTATAACACTTATATACTAATTATCAATAATTACTATTAAAATAAAATCACAATTATTATCAAAGTAGGATACAATTCAAAGTCGGCATAGTTTGAAGTATCCCATATAGTTGTACTGGTTTTTCATTGCACATATTAAAAAAAAAAAAAATCATCATGAGATTGTAGTGAACAAGAAAGTGAGGGCACACGTGAAGTTCTCGTGGTTGAAACGTCGCTTGCCTCGGCTATTCTCGACATGATCACCTAATCAAATAAACTTTTGTGTTATCCCTAATCTTTATTTAATCTTATTATTCTACTACTACATCAAAAGCTGCTCCTTGACTAGTCTATGCTTTCATTATATTATATATATTATACGTATTTTTCTCATTTTGAATTTCGCTCTCACAAAATATGTTATAATAATTTAACCAATTATTACAAAATGGAATACCAGTTTGTCGTTGTCTAATTATCAAGATTCAATCAAATTCGCCTTCTCTTTAAAATTGAAGTGGGGGATAGGCAGTTGTAATCTTAGGTGTGGATCGAGTGTCGATACGATGCGCCTTGTCTTTGCACTCTAATTGATTTGGTTAATAATGGAAATTAAATTTAGATGTGAGTTGATTATAGTATTAGTGTTTGAGTAGACATACAAGATATAGATTGTAAATAGTTGATGAGGCGAAGGACCTGTTTTTCTTGGTATGACTATCTTAATTAAAATGAACTGATCCACCACAAACTCCCTACCTAGACAATCTTGTTTATTGTCCCAATATGTTTTGTTCTCTGGGTTCCAAGTGCTGCTGCTTGGGCTTACGAGGCTAAAGGCTTCACCTGGAGTTTGGACATCATCGAAAATATCCTTACTAATTATGGCCCAAAACACGATAACATCCATGGCTACACTATTCTCAAACGAAGCCCAAATTCAAGACTAAGAAGATTCCTGCCCTAAGAAGTGCCAATTCTTCAGAATTTCCTGATTTTTCTTTCACTGGGGCTGTTTTTTTTTTTTTTTTTTTAAATAACAAAATTTTTATTGGTATTAGTCAGTTGAATAAACCGAAAATTAAACTCGTTGACTAATTCCATTTTCTTTTAATTTTTCAGTTTGATAATTAAAATAGTGGGCAAAGAAAAACATTTTTAATGAAAACATAGTTGTTTAATCAATGGAATAATGATTATGATTGTAATTTTGGGAAGACAACAGTGGGGAAGAGTAGTGGAAAAAACATTAAACAAAGCTCATGTTTATTTGTCTTCATGCATAGTGTTGTTGCATGCTTAATTTGATGTCTTCCACTCAACTGGAAAATCGCTCTTTTCATCACACGCATATATTTATACAGACGTTTTCAATTCGACTGGACTGGATGATAAAAACAAAAAGAAGCAAACTACAAAGATCAGACGTCTGCATGTCACGGGTCTGAAACCCGACTTCACACCTACCCACCATCCCCACTCAGCTCTACATTAAATAATAAATAATTATAATCATAATAATAAATAAATAAGATAAATTTGGGTTTTAATTTTTGGGTGAATTACCTCTTCTAACATTTGATACAATCATAAATTCTCCTAGAAATTACTAATATAGTTATATAACTCGTGAACATGTTAATGTTTGCTGAAATTTTATTTTATTTTAAAATAATTTGACAAATTATAAAAGAATCTGTTGTTAGTCGAATGTTATTATAAAAAATTTACATTGGACGAATGTTATTATAAAAAAGTATATAATTATTTTTAAAAAATATTTAAATTATAATTTAGGGTTTATAAAAATTTTTTAGACAATTCAATATAAAATTTAGGTAAAATTCTAACAAAAGTCGTGCACAATGGAGGAAGACATTATTTAGCATTTAATTTTCAATATATTTTTTTTGTATTATTATTATTATTATTATATCTTGTTTCTTCAAAAACTCTAAATCCCAAATCTGTCCTCGTCGTTCTGTTTGCTTCCCTTGCCATGTCCCTCGTCTCCCTCCTCCCTCTTCTCTTCATCCTCACTCTCCTCCACTCCTCCTTCTCTCTCTCCAACTCTTTCAGTAAGTCCATCCATATCTATACGTATACTATACGTATCTATACTCTCCACATCGCTACTAACTTACTGTATTTTCCAGCTCACAGTGTAATGAACTCCCATGCATGTCCACCTCACTCATTCTTGTTCTTCTTTTCTTTCCACAGACTACAGCTTACACATTGATTGCGGCGGCCACCTGGACTCCACCGACGCCTTCCACACCACCTGGCTCTCGGATCGCTTCTATTCTGGCGGAGCCACCTCCGTCGTCTCCGAGCCCCTCCACTTCCTCCACCAGCAAGATAAAACGCTTCGCTACTTTCCCATCTCCTCAGGCAAGAAGAACTGCTACTCTATCCCCACATCTACTGCCGGAGCCCGCTACTTCCTCCGCACATTCACCGTCTACGACAACTTCGACGGCAAGTCGCATTCCCCCTCCTTCGATGTCTCCGTTGAGGGCACTTTAGTCTTTTCATGGCGATCGCCTTGGCCCGGGTCAGTCTCGCGCTCTGGCGCCTACTCTGATCTCTTCTTTTATCACGATGATTTCGCAGTCGACCTGTGCTTTTACAGTATTGCCACTGATTCTCCGGTTATAGGGTCTCTGGAATTGACTCAAGTCGACACCAACGCCTACCCATTTCACTACGCATACAATTATACCACTTACATTTTGGTTAATTATGCGAGGTTTTCCTCCGGTTCCGATCAATGGGGCCCTGGGTTCAGTAACGACACCGATATTTTCGGACGCTCGTGGCAGTCCGACGCCGAATTCCGGGTACGATCAGCGTCCGTTGCTAGTGGATCGACAATCAAAGCTATTTCTGCGATGAAGAACATAGTTAACGTGGAAAGGAGCCCGAATTACTTCCCCGAAAAGCTTTACCAGACGGCGATTACAGCGTTGGGGAACGGTGGTGGGGTGCTGGAATACGAGTTGCCCGTGGACGCCAAGCTGGATTACTTGCTGTGGTTCCATTTTGCAGAGATTGATGTGAGCGTGACCAGCGCGGGGCAGAGGGTGTTTGATGTGATGGTGAATGGGGAGAAGGTGCGTAGGGTGGATTTGTATAAGGAGGTTGGGGGTTTTGTTGCGAATGATTGGAGCTATGTTGTCAAGAATTTGAGCAGTACTACTATGAGTGTGAGGCTGGAATCGGTGGTGGGCGCGCCGCTCATTTGTGGGCTTGAGAATTATGCAATCGTGCCTGTTGATCTCAAGACCGCACCTGATCAGGGTGTGTCTCAGTTCTGGAATTGTTCAATGTTTTGTGGGATTATGTATGATTGTCTCGTGAAGAAATAATTACTGACTGACTATAAATATATATATATACACACACACACACTAGTTAGAACACAATAAAGAACAAATCTCTTGACACTTTTGCAGTTGTTGCTATGAGAGCACTCAAGGCATCCCTTCGTGTGCCCGACCGAATGGGCTGGAATGGAGATCCGTGTGCGCCTACTTCATGGGATGCGTGGGAGGGCGTTACATGTCATCCCACAAAGGATGAATCTGCACTTGTTGTGTCCCAAATGCAAGTGTTTCTTCTCTCTGTGTCTTTATGTATGTAATAAACAGATCATGGAATATGTGCAGAGAGTTACCGTACTTCTCATTTTATTTTGTTTTCCAGAGATCTTGGGAGCCAAGGGCTGAAAGGTTATATCAGCGATCAAATTGGCCTCTTGACGAACTTGGTAAGCCTGTAAGTATGCACACTCAATTCTTTTGTTCATCCATAGATAAATTACTGTTCTGATAGAAGTGAGTACTTGCTTGTACTTTAAAATAGTAATACAGCTAATCAGATGTGCATGGATGAAGTCAAATAAAAGTTGTTTTGTCTTTGGTCTAAATTACAGGTGAAATTGAACTGTTAACAAGTTGTCTAAACTTTTCGGCTGAAAACTGCTTACTTCTGCTATTCATGATTAGTTCATAGTCCTTGTAGACTAAATTTATAACCCGTAAAGATCTTTCAATGTGCAGGAACTTGAGTTTCAATTCTTTAGGCGGTAATATACCGTCTGGATTGGGTCAAAAGTCACTTGTAAAACTGTAAGATATACGCACTCCTACTGTCTTTGTTTGGGGAAACATTTTCCTTCTGTTGTTTTTCCATAACTTTTTCATTATTTTCAGGTTCCTTTCTATCTATATGGTTTGTATGACCAAAAATATTATCCTTCAGGATGCAAATACTTTTTGTATGATTATGATGCTCGATGAATTAATTCCTATTACTGCCATATAGTGCAGCATTTACTTTAAAAGTTCCGCCATTTTTATATCCATAATTTCTTCTGCTCTGCTAATGCAGGGATTTGTCAAATAACAAGTTTACGGGGTTCATACCAGATAGTCTAACTTCCTCTAGTTTGCAGCTAGTGTAAGTTCGGAGCTTGTTTTAAGTTCGGTGATTTCTGAATTTTCGCTCCCGATGAAAGACTACAGATTTAAGAAAATTGCAAATTTGTTGTCAACTATAAGAAAGCTTTATCATAAGGAAATCATACACAAGCACGTTGATTTTTCCCTAACTAATGTTACTTTTCAGGTTATTGAATGATAACTTATTGGGAGGGCAGGTGCCGGAGGAACTTTATTCAATCGGGGTTCATGGTGGAGCCATAGAGTAAGTCATCTCTGCATGTAATGAATTCAAATCTTGAACTTGCAGACATTGAAGTATTTTGAAGTACTAAATAGTACTCATTTTTGCATTTTCATCGTCAGCTCATCTTTTTCTTCCTTAGCCTGCATTTCTAATAGATGACATTCATTTCACAGCCTCTCCGGTAATAAAGCATTGTGCGGTGTACCTTCATTGCCGGAGTGTCCATTCTTTTGGGGGAAAAACGGCTTATCTAATGCTGGCAAAATTGCAATCGCTCTGTCGAGCCTGGTTATTTTCTCGGCAGTTTCGCTTGGGACGTACTATTTGTGCATCAGGAGGTGGCGCAATGACTATGAGTTTGGTCTACCTCATGAATTAGTCTGTAAGTTTATTCCTACACAATTATCTTACAAGCATACAGAAGAGATATATAACTGTTTAAGTTTGAATTGTTTTCTTTTGAACAGCACTTGCGGCAAAGAGAAACAGATATCAGAGGCAGAAATCGTTGATGGCTCTTGAAATGGAAAGCCAACATGCCAAAGGATACATGCGAACTTACAGTTTAAACTGATTAGCGTCTACCATAAAAGGAGAAGGACAATTATGACAGGCTTCAGATCATGAAGATGATGTAATAAGAATCATGATCTTGTTGACACAAAGTGGGAAGAGTACGAAGTTTATGGAGCGCTATCGACTCCTCCGAAAGTATGCGATGGTGACGGCTTTCGTCCCTCTGAGATTGGATTTGAGTTATTGGGAAACCACATTGTATCTTAATTATACAGCGTATCTTGGTCAATGTATATGGGCCAAAAGCCGAGACAAATGCCCGTACATTTTATCGTGATGGTAGTGAAGAAACCACACTCCACGTGTGTTTGATTTAAACTATAAGAAAAATAAAATGAATAATCTATCAAAACTAATAAAAATTATAAAAATATTAATTTTAAATTTACGTAAGTGGAAAATAATTAATGGAATTGATTGATTAAAAAGAGAATTATCCTCTTAAAAAAGCATTTTAGTTGACAGCTAAAATTAGTTACTTTTGACATTTATAATTTACAAGATATTTGTTTGTTCAATCAATTAACTGTTTTAATAATTTTTATCCATGCATGTCCCGTCTTAATTCATTTTGTTCGATTTGACAAATTATTTATTTTATCTTCAAATTTTTGTTTAATTAAGTAAAAATATAATAAAATTCTAAATTATGCCCCGCATTGAGTGTCTTTTAATTACTCGTATTCTATTAAAGCAAAATTTTATTTTTAGTCGTGTATTTGTGGGAGTGTATCACTTTTAGTTATTTTTCTTTTGGATAAATACTTTTAGTCCTTTAAATATACTGATTTTGACAATTTAACCCTATAGCTTAACGCTGAGAAATTTAGTCTTGTAATTTAATATATTGAACATATGTAGTACTATAATTTTTATAAAATGACACTTTTAATTTTAAGGTTGTTGGCGTTTGAGTGTGTGGTGTGTGTTCCCGAATTTTCGTTTAATTGTAAGAATGATGCTTAAGGCCTATTGATACTTCATTTTTTTCGTAATAAAACTTCCCCGACCATCCAAAATCACACCCCCCCCCTCACACCCTAATTTCTTGCTTCCAACCCTGGAATTGGCCCAATTTCTTTTAAACAATCATAAATCTCATTAAATAAATACATAAATACCATTCTCTTGCACCTAGTGACATTAATCGGCGAATGAGGTATTAGAAACACAATCAGTATGTTTGTTTTCATTTTCAAGTTATTTTAAAATATACCTAATATTTATTATCATACAAAAGCACATTCTTTGGATATTTTTAACTGTTTCGGCATAAATATATATATATATACACACACAAATACATAAATATATATAAAAAATACATGATTTGACAGTGATTTGACAATAAACAATAATTTTTATCTCCTAAAACTCAACATTAAATATCCAATACTTATTTTAAGTTATCTCCAAAAATAAATCCAAACATACATACTATTTCTAACACATACTTATTTATTTTATTTTTCTCTCTCTATCTCCATAAAATACAACACAACACTCCAAAATCAAATCCAAACACTGAAAGTCTTCAGTCAAATTGGTCTACAACAGTTGCAATGGAAATAACCACTTGATGATTTTTTAAAAACTAAATATTTATCCAAAGTAAAGATGATGGAAAATAACACACCTCTATAAATATAGGGCTAAAAATTAAAATTTTGATTATTTTATGATTCACAAGGAATAGTAACGTGTTCCAACACACGATCCAAGAGCGTGAATCTGATTGGGCTGGGCCTGACCTCGGGAGGTAGCCCATCTGTTCCCGAACCATTTATCTTTAATGTATAGGCCCATTATAATCTGACTAATTAGAGTACTCTTTGAACATAAAACGGCCCAAAGTAAATCCAATGTACGTACTTCCTTCTTCCGGCTATGCATGTACACGCCTCTTGCTTTCTTGGCGACCATATTCCAATAAGCCACCAAAAGAGAATGTCGAAAGAAATTATATATATAGATACATAAAATTTAGGGACCAAGATGAAATTGATGTTCGTGCGTCAGCGTTACTATCATTCCACGTCTGATTAGAATCGAAAACGAGAAATTTAATCAGTTTATAAATTTCAAAACTCAATTTGAATATAAAAATTACGCTATTTCAAATCGGATAAGAGAGTATACCCACATTTTAAAGAAAATTCTATTGCAACGGTATCGACTCATCATCGTATCGATGAATTGATGATAAGATAGTACTTAGATGCATGTCAGGAAAAACAAAGAACTGTAAGGAAAAGTTCCGGTTGGTCTCCACATTTCCCAACCAAAAGCACGTTAAACGAACATGATTCAAACCTTGGTGATAAGGGCCATAGTAATAGGGAAGGCCCATGCCGGAACATGTTGATGTGGTCTTCCATCCTTCACTAAATCCTTCCATATTTACAGTTTCATCCCATTGCAACTGATTGGATCTCCTTTATATATACCATTTTCATTGGTAATAATTTATGAATCCATCAATTCTAAAGAACACACACACACACAAACAGACACTACATTCTGACAGGAAATGTATGTAGTTCACAAGTACATGCATGGATAATGGTAATAATACTAGGTTCCATCAAGATGTGACCTGATAAGGGCCTTGCATTGCATGCCCCCCTATCAATTTGCATTAGACTAGGTTCTTGGAATTGCATAATACAACGCATCCACCCACCAACCAGCAATCCCACCACATCCTATTCATCTAATCCAAATTCCATAGAGCCCTGATTTAAACCTTTACCCAGATTTGGACCCATTACTTTATGATTGCGCGGTCAATATATATTTCAGTTCGATCCTTATCTCAATCCCATGAACTCACTCTCATGGTTTCTTTCGGGTTGGTTCAATGCACTAGAGCCGCGATAGCATATAATGTGAATAGACTAGTGATCATATTTTTAAGTGAATTTAAATTTCAGAAAGTTTTGACAAATGGGCCAAAGGAGACAGCCAGGAACATATAGTACAGAATGATGCTAAAAGAAGAGGGGTTACAAAGTTTGCAGTACACAAAGTCTGAAAAATGGGGGAATCTTGATGGTTTCCCATTGATGGCTGGAATTGTACTACTACTGCCCAATAGCATAGGTTGTAAAAGGACTTGGTCTTCGCAAATTTCTATGTACCCACAACCAACATGTAATTAGTACAGATATCACTTGTCTGCTTTTGCCTCCATCTTCAAGTTAAGTTGACTAGTCTTGGATGTTGAATGTGTGGGGTACGCGTCTGAATTTTGCACCTCCTATATTATGTCACATTTCAGGCAAAACATACTTACCCTTAACAAACAATTAAAAAAGATAATAAATTCAATTTTTGTTATCAGTTATATAAAGTTTGGAGGGCTTCATACATAATACATTTTTTATATAATTACTTACAAATTATCTATTAAAATAGGTTTTTTCACATTAATATAGAAAATTCGTGTTTCTTTACCACCTAAACCAACATGTAAATGACAAGATCCTCAAACGGAATGGGACTCACCCTAAAACTATAACGGTATATACCAATTGAAAAGAAAAAACAAAAACAATTACTAATTTAATCGGGGTCTGAGTTTTGACTTGAGAAATTAGGCCAAGTTGACAATTCTCCAATGCAACCCAATGACGACTTTTCAGATGATTGAAAACACAAACAACGACTTTTTCTCATCTTATATATAAAAACGTTACTTATGTTGAGTGATATATATTTCCACTTTCAGGCGCTTTAAGTACTGTTCATTTGGAGGTCTACTCGACATGTTGTGCTCTGTTGGTTTTAGCATGCAATTAATATTATTTAATTATTGCTAAGTATGAAGTTTGGGCTTGAGCCACGTCGACGTTCACATTACCCTACTGATTATTATTAATCTAAGAGAGCAATTAGATGGCTAATGAATATTATATTAGAGCTAAAGATGGGACTGGACCTAACCCAAACCATCCAGCCTTGTTTCGTACGTTGCAGATCGAGTATTCTACGTGACACATTAATTATGTGTACATTGTACGTATCTGTCGTTTCTTAATTATTACATATATATATAGTGATTTAATCATTGTACTTTACTACTAGAAGCATATAATCCTCGTTTTAATGTTGTAAGTAGTTAATTGAAATTAAGGCAATCCAACCCAATTCTTCCATCCAATCAACTTTTTTACTTTTGAGAAAATTAATTGATTTGTTATTAACAAATACTGATAATTTAGAATTAATCGACAATTAGTGTTATATATATATATATATATATATAAAGAAAATAACATAATGATGGAACTCATCTGGAAAAAATTATGTGGATTTATTAATAAGAAAAAAAATAAAGATCTATGAATGGACCTACTTGTTAGATTGAAACAAATCTCAAGAATTCTAAATATAATTTTACAAATCATATAGAGTGTAGGTGTAATTATACCATACTTCAGGGGATGAGATTGTAATTATATCAAATATTAAAAGATATGACATCTCTCATGATTTCTTAATTAACAATGATGTAGATTCACGCGGTGCAACATACGTAATCAAATCAAATTATTATTATTAATGTTTATGTATATAGTAATTAAAATAAACCAATTAATATAAATAAAATAAAATTTAGGGGGAGATGAAATGGAAAAAAAAAAAAAAAAGAATATATATAGAAAGCCGTGATGGGATAGGATGAGTACAGTGCAGCCTAAATATATATACAATTTGCGTGGACTTGACTTGCTGGACCTGCTTTTACGTAATAAAAGTCTCCTCTTCCCATCACAAGTGGTTTCGTTTTTCCTTTTTATTATTTTCACCAAATTAAGCATACAGAATAATATTCATTTGTTGAAGTGCAGCCTTATATACAATTTGCGTGGACTTGACTTGCTGGACCTGCTTTTACGTAATAAAAGTCTCCTCTTCCCATCACAAGTGGTTTCGTTTTTCCTTTTTATTATTTTCACCAAATTAAGCATACAGAATAATATTCATTTGTTGAAAAATTTAATATGCTAAGAAGGTGTTTGACTAGTTTTATAGACCTTATTTCAATTTGAAGTATTCAAATAATATAATAATATGATATTTATAAGATTTTACAAATGATATATAATTTTGCAACTGGTATACTTAAAATTAAAAAGTCTGTTAAAATTTCAAAAATAAATTATATATATATATTATTTTACTTTTTTCTTTCAAAAGAAGTTTCCAAATAATTTACCAATATTTTATAAATTAATAAATATTTGATAAATTTACTTGAAAAAAACACCCTCTAACTGCAGATCAGCATATAATCAAGTCATGCGTCTATCGTAATTCACAAGATTTTACTCGTTTAAAAAAATCCAAACGATTAAAAAATGGTAACTAGTAAATTTAATATGCAACTAATAATTTGAAAGATTATTAAATTTGTAGAGTTGTAGTAGATGGGAACACTTATCTGCAACAGAAGAAAACAAGAACAGATCCACTGCTTGCCAACTACAACATACTTCAACTTGCCCTATTCCGTTCCATCCATCTTGACTTTCTTACCCCCATAATTGTGCGTCCCATGTCCGCATCATATGTTGTCCTACTCTCTTATTCATCTCTACATACTTTTTCTTTTATTTATTTTATTAGTATAAATTTTGAATTATTTCTTTAAAAGAAAATATCATGGTAATTTAGTCTTTCATTGAGTCAGTAGTGCCAAAATATTACTGAAAAATGGGAGCTATTTCAAAGAAGAGAAACGGTACAACACATATATATTGTAATTTTGAAATGTTTGTCTTTTATGATAATTTATCTCGAAAATGTACATCAAATACACTTAAATGAAAAATAATTTAATTTCTCCATGTGGCTTATTACCATCTAATCAAAATGTTCTAATATTGGTAATAATTTGTAAAAAAAAAAGGTAGAATCTAGAAGGCTGTAATAAATACAATTAAAAGGGTATCTTTTGAATTTCAAGTCTTTGCTCTTGTAATGTTATATACACACGTATGAATATGATGATGACAATATTAATCAAAATAGAGGTAGGGAATATCTGACACAACTTCTCAACCAATGGGAAGAGTTATGTGGCACACCAGGGGTATTGTGGTCCCAAAATTACTATTATTTATATATATATACAAATTAATTAATTAAATAATAACAATTTGGTAGTCCCTCGTCAACAAAAGCAACTTGCACACCCCTAGTGGCCCTAAATTAGATTCCATGATTTTGTTTTCTTTTGGCTGCACATTCCACTGTTTGTTTCTTTTGACAATTTTCTCGGCATCTGCGTGTACATTTATTGGCTGCGTACTTGACTTTTTCAAATGCAAATTAATATTTGGTGCAATTATTTATCCAATTTGTTCAAAGGAAAACCAATAGTAATTGTTATTATTGATCGTACTATAATTATGGGTTTTTATTATATGAATAGGGTATAAAAGTAGCAAATGTTAAAAATTAAATTTTGTAAACGATCGCTGATATAACATAAAATCATATTATAATGTAGCAATCTGTAAAAATTAATTAGCCGTAAGCAATCGAACTTATATTATATCAATACAAAGGTAGTTAACGAAGCTCTACAGGCCCCTGCCCTCTTACCTGTTGATCGCTCTATGTCGCACTATTACCCTCCGAATGTCCTCTTCGAGTCCTTCCTCCGTATAGATATCGCTCTATCGAGCTCTTCTCTCTCTAGAGACCGTCTTATCTTGTTTAAATATTTAACTTGTTTAAGATTGCATTATGCTTACAATAGTTACAACTGGAACCACACCAATCCTGTTGGCTTAGGTTAGGACAAGTTACAATTTTTCTTACATTCTGGGGTCTGATAATTAAAATAGCAACTGGCTTTTCCAGGTCTTGTATCAGTGACAAAAAACCGAGGCCAGAAATTCTATGAATTAGGAACATCGACCGCGTTGGCCTTTTGACAATTTTTAGCTTTTAATTTCTAGCAAAGAAAATTCAGCAGATGGACAGACATCAGACATTTATTATTGTTTTACTTTCTATTGTCCTGTGGGTTCACTTTCTAGAATCATTGGTGAAGAATTCAATTATGTGATTTAATGTCCTTTAGGTAATAATTCAATATATAAAAAATAAGCTTGAAATCAACGACAAGGGTCGGGAGTACTGGAATTGCCCCTAACGAATTTTTATTCAAGAAATTCTAAAAGTTGGACTATATATATTATAATATTATTAGAAAAAAAGAACATTTTGAAACTTTAAATTTAAATTTGATCTATTCAGATTGAATGTATATTATTATACCACCAGAATAATAGTCTAGTATGTAGTTAAATCACCGATTTTCAATTTGAATATCATGAGTTCAAATTTATTATAAACATAGCACTAGTCTTTTTATATGAATGTGCAGCAGTTAGTAACGATCATTTTATAAATTTAGTTTATTTTAAATATCATAGCTGGTTCAATAATCAAAATAGATAATACGTCAATAACGTTTGGAGAAAATAATAATTTAAATGAATTTAGTCAAATATTTTACTTTAAAAGGAAAAAAAAGAGAAAATATTGTTGTAATGGAGTAGCTAAAAATTTGAAATGAAGTCAAAATATTTTGAAGTAACTTCACTCATTAGTAACTTGAATTAAGGTATAAGTAGATGTTGGGATACTAATTAAGAACATAATTGTATAATTAAAGCAATAGTTGATTCATTGCTTGACTCAGCTTTTGACAATATAATTCCCACCAGATTCGATCACATGGTTGACCCGAAAAGCTGGGTCTTCCTCCACGTCGGCAGAGCAAAATCAAGCAGCAGTCAAAGATCTACTTGTCCATGAAAAAAATAGTTATATATATTGATTTATTTCCTCTCAGCAATTAATACTTATATATTTTCTGAAAATGCGACGATTGCGTGTTTATGGTGATGATGAGGAAACAAATTGAAGGCACAGGACAAAAGCGTGTTGCTTACTGAATAACAGATATGACACTTGTATTATTGTATATGATTATTTTTTGTGTCTTCCTTTTCCTAGTAATTAAACGAAATATTTATAAATATTTTTTTTATTTTATGTGAAATTAATTGGTAAAAGCTCGTTTGAGTTTGATTTGTGAACTTATTAAATTAAATTTGAACTTAGCTTTTCGTCTGATAAATTTTCATGTCCAGTTCAAGCTTGATTCGAGTAAGAAAGGAATAATAAAAGATATTTGAAAACTTTCTTTTAACTAATTTACTGTCGCAATATTTATAAATTTCATCGAAATTGAAATTTTCAGAAATAGATATAGGAGATAAAAGAATCAATAATTAAAAAGTTTAAAGACAAAAATTTTGAAATACGCTCTATTATTTAGAATTTTCAAATTTTTTGCTATTTAAGTACTTGTAATATTCAAAATAATGGTTCGTGGATAAAAATGTTTCTGAATTATTGTTGTCAAATTGGTTACTTTTCAATGAAGAAATTACGAGTTTGAATTTGTTTGTGGTTCTACTTTGTTGTGGAATTAAAAAAAAAAAAGGGAATTTTTTGAATAAAGTATTTATTCCTTTCAAACACGTTAATTAATGTTATTTAAGATCATGTAATATTTACAATGATACTTCTATAAAGTTAATATATATATATATATGTATCATATTTTATGTGAAATTTTGAATTAATTTATGGTAGTATTTATTTGGTGCATTTTTTCTTCCTTAGAAAAAACAGAAGAAAATTAAAACAAAGATTAGTAGTAAAGTTGTGAACAAGTTGCAAAGATTCAAACATAGCAGCAGTACTGCAAAGTTGTAAGAAACTATACAAAAATTAATATATAATTTATGTTGTCCAAATCCTAAGTCATCTACTGAGTCATCATGTGCCTAAACCCACTACACCCTTTTTCACTTTTTTTATTCTTTGGTCATGAGATAATATTATATAAAGAATAATAATAATAATAATAATTAGTCCAATTAAAAGAGCCAAAATACGAATTCGGGCAGCAACAGAAATCAAAGATTCCGTGATGCTTTTCCCATCACCAACGTGGCTACGTTAGTATATTATAATTGGGGGTGGTGATGCTAAAGTCGCGTACTAGTCGGTGAGCTTGAGGTGGCGTTCCCATCCCTGCTCATATACATATATTAACTACCTCATCGCCAACTGAAACCTATGGAGTTGGAAAGTGCGCTTTTGTTCAGCAAACGACCTATACATTGATTAAACTAATCCCTCACTTTTATGTCACATTATCTTTCAGATTTATGCTTGTGAATAAATGATACAAGATATGCACGAATAATTCCAAACTTTTCTTAGGATCTTCTAATTAAATGTTTTTAGTTATTATTTGGGTCGACTCATCGTACTTGATTCACTAAAAACTCGAATTTTATTTAATGTGTTGGTGGGGATACTGTAACCAATTATTGAACAATGTCTCAATAAATTAAGTTTCCTTAATCGGGATAGCTACGAGTTCTTCCATAACTGGGACTTGGGATAGCTACGATTTTACCCAATTTGACATTTGATTCCCAAGAAGAAATATCGAAACAAAATAAATGGAAAATTTAATCAAATAAATTGTTTTCCAAGTGATGTAATTAGATGAAAGCTCACACAAATTACATATAATTATGAGACATATATATATGTGTGTGATAAGAAGAAATCCTAAAAAGAGTATCTAATGTGCATGCAAAAAAGAACAAAATGAAACATGATCCAGGCCAGCACTAACTTGATGATGAGATAGCCATGATGACTAAGTGCTGTAATTACACTACAATGTGGAGATATGATTACGATAACCATGAGAGGACCACACATGATTATAAATATACAATTGCCTCAATCATCATCCACTATTCATCATCTACGTTGATTAGAGGGTGAGGGGAAAAGGATTATTATTAAGGAATTGTATATCCTCATGTTAAATGACTATTTCACAAACTAATTAATTGTAATTAACTAGTGATAGGGTGATATATACCTATAAGATAATTTAGGTTAACAAATGACATTATCCTTTACCATATATATATATATGTATATAGTATAGGGTAAGAGTTGGAAAAAGAATTAAATTTAGATAAATTTTATATGTCACGATTTGAAAGTTTGTCCCACTTCAAATCTGACGTTTTAATTATGTGCATTTTGCAGTGAAGGAGTGACGTTGTGGTGATCACCAAACAAGGCCCCACCACTTGATTCCTCCACACCATGCAATCCTATATGCAAAATTCCATTTTGCTTCTTCCCGGAATCAAATGAGGGTTCTTGTGAAATGCTCGAAATGGTAAGATCCAGACCTTCATAAGCTAATCAAGTTTTATTTAAGTGGTATGGTTGAAGTCTTGTAATTAAAAGACTTAAGTTCTTATAGTTTAAAAAATGAGATCCATTAAATTTAATTGATTGGGGTCTTTTTCACCCCCCCCCCTTCGTCTTAATAATAAATGAGGCATTTATACTAATACAACATTACGCTAATTTGATAAGTTAACCCTTTTTTTTTATAGTTTTGTTCCTTCTTTAATATTTTCCTTTCTTGAAATGTCAATCTTTCTCTTTTTTATTGATCTTTTTCTTATTGAGTACTTTCTTTTCTTGGAATGTCAACCTTTTCCTTTTTCATTGAATTTCCTTTATTCTCTAGCACATTCCTTTCGAAAATGACGACCTTTCAATTTCTAGTTTGATTTTTTCCTCCATCAAATTCAAATTCTACGAATGTGGGTATGTAAGTCTATATCAATTTTTTATTACTATTTTTCTTTCAAACATGTACGTTAATCAATGTATTGAATCAAATTTTTTGTTTAAATATGCTAAATGATATAATAAATCAAATTTTATTAAGAGAGAGAGAGAGGGCCCCTTAATCAAGATGTTGTTTGTTCGATTATTATGAATGCAGGTTTTCATTTATTTCATAATTAGATTTTAAATTTTTAAATTCAATGTAATTAATATTCCGAAATGCATATCCTCAACATGACGTGTAATTTTGGCACATATATCTACATGTATGAAATCACTAGTGAATTTGTGTACCACATCTAATGACACGTCATTTCATATGTAATAATACCTGGTTAATAAAATTTGTTGTGTCTGTAGCATAGAATATGAAAACGACATGATTTTGGGATCATCTTTACATAGTAATATGTTCCTTTGGTCACCTTCGATTTTCCCTCCGTTCTACACACGCATTATCTACGTAGAAAGCCCATCATCTTACATCACTTCATTCAAAAACACTAATTATTTATTGATAAGGATAGTGATGCATTGTTATATGATTTTGGTGACATATACTGCTGAAATGGCGTGGTTTAGATAGAGATAATTCTTACATTATCTGTTGTAAGATTGAAAAGGGATATGAGTATACTTCCACTAAGACGTAATTAACGCATTTGTAAATGCCGAAGCAGCCCACGTTTGCACATATGCTATGTCTCTTGTTTTTTTAATTACTAATAATTATATGCGTTCAATATTTCAATTTGTACCTTTTTTACTGTGTCAAGGAAAAAATGAAAAGGTGAAATGGAGATAGCATTAGAAAGCAAGCACATGTATTTAGACATAAATTGGAACATGACAGCATTACTATGATGTCATCTACCAATACTTCTTTTACGTGAGTGTTGAGATTAAGGTTTCACGATCAAGAAATTGTGAGTTCAAATCCTATATCATAATTTTAATAATTGATAATTAATATATTATTTATTAATATCAATATTTATAATTAATCAACAATTATTATTTAAATAAATAAAAAGTTACTAAAAAATAAAATAATAACCTACACGTTACTGGGATTTGAGTTATAATATTACAACGAGTGGGCATTAAATTTACTAATTAAATTAGACTTCATTAGTATAATTAATGTAAACTCGAACCCAATTGGTGGACTAATTATCATATGAACACTTAGATAATTTATTGGATTTACAAAAAGTTGAAATATCCCGGAAATTATTATCTAATATTGTTGAGTTAATATTATGTAAAATATTTAGTAATTAAATAATGACCCATGAGAAGAATAAGCAGAGTAAAGAAGAGGGAAAAAAAAAAACAAAAAACATAGTCATGTGTATAATTAGGTAAGTTAAGTCTCATGTGACAGCCCAACCCCAACGCATCGGCACACACGCGTTCCCACCTGTAAGGAAACTCCCGATACCCACAACACGACACACCATCCCTCCGTATCACTATAACCCGCACATACCGTACATTTTTCTTTAGTATTTTATTAGGATAATTATATTTATATTTTTCGATCTACGATTTATTTATTTAAATAAATTATTTTTAATTTTTAAAATAATTATACATCCATCAAAATATCATTATCACTTACACAAATAATTTCTTACTTTTTCAAAAATTTACACAAACATCCTCTAAAAATATCAAAATCATTACATAAACTATCCTTATTTTTTGAATGTCAGAAATAGTTTTTGTTATTATACAAAAAATAAAAATAGTATATATAAATAGACCATAAATCGAGAGTATAAATATAATTATCCCATTTTTATTTCCAACCAAAACAAATTCACTTGATACGCTATGAACTCATTATTGTAGCCTAATCATCAAACCCAAATTCCCACAACCAATTATATATTTTCTTTTCATCAAATTATAATATTAAAACTATTAAAATTATATACATCCAATTATATATTTTCTTTTCATCAAATTTTAATTTAAAAACTATCACAATTATATACATCAATCGATAAAATTTTTATTCTACTATAATATTGTATATAAATGTGTATAACACGACAATCGCTTATTATTTGTCATACCGTAATTATTAATAGTGACAATTTAAGTATATATTTTTTTGCACGTCATGTTCTGACAAAATAAAATTGCTATTATAGTTTTTCGGAACCAAAATTCATTTTCACCTATTAGTACAATATTAATTATTATAGATACTATAAAAATTATTAGTTAATATTTAATCATAAGTAGCATCAATTGTGAGCACTATACTAAGACAAGACTTCTTACTGAACTAGTGACATTAATTATTTGGTGAAATAATTGGATAAGCAGTGGAATCTTCAAATGGGGCCCAATAAAAACAAATAAAAAATCACAAAAATCCCACAGCAAAATTGTAAACCATAGGGTT
Source organism: Sesamum indicum (assembly GCF_000512975.1). Taxonomy (NCBI): domain Eukaryota; kingdom Viridiplantae; phylum Streptophyta; class Magnoliopsida; order Lamiales; family Pedaliaceae; genus Sesamum; species Sesamum indicum. Next base: position 16,334,505 of record NC_026146.1, on the reverse strand, counting down.
GGGTTTGGTTTACATCAACTTGCAGCTGTGGGCCCCCCGGAGAAGGAGGACCTCTCCGTACAGAATCCTCATAATTTGCATCCCATTTTTCATGTATTAAGATGGGTCGCCCATAGGATTTGATTTTTTTTTCTTTCTTTTTTTTTTAAGAAAAAAAATCAATTTCACTAATTTTGATCGAATTAAATTGAATTATATAATTAAGTAAAAAATAATAATTATACATAATTTTAATAAAATAACCCATCATATAATAAGTAAGATAATATAAATTATTATATAATTAGTTACAAACATAAAATTTGATTTGTTGGCGTGGATTGCAAAACAAGAGAGTGGGACAAAGGTTTAGGACAAGAATGCTGTGAAACATCTTATCCAGATTAAGAGTTTTTGGCTGGACAAAAAGGAGAAAGAACTAATAAGATAAGGTTTTGGATTTTAATATGAGTAATTAAGCTGTCAATAATGATAATAACAGCACACAGTTCAGACATTAATTAATCTATATGGACTGTACATATGAAGGGTTAATTTGATTAGGTTAATTTGATTAGGTTAATTAGAACTTTCTCGATATTATATTATTTGTACGTGTAATACCTCATTTAATCATATGGGTTTCACCCCATTATTACCAACACAGTGATGTAATGATGTTTGAATAACGTAAAACTCATCATTTTATACGAGTGTATTATATATAATCTGGCAACACAACTAGCATTGATGAAAGGAACATTTTATGATTATCACATTCCTTTAATTGAGGTGGTTACGACCTGTTTTAACTTTAATCTAATTTTTTTCTACTTATTTACAAGTAAAAGGAAGGATTTGATTGGTTCCATGTTGATAAAATGTATGGAATGAATAGGGTGTGTAGTGTGGGGAGATACTAAGGTGAACCTGGCCAATAAGACAAAAGAAATATGGAGAGGACGAATCAAATCATGCCAGGTAAGATTTTATGGGGGGAAATTAATTGTGATTGGATGAGGGTGGTGTTTGTCTTCAAGTCTATCCATCCCTCATTACCAGTGGCCCATAACACCCCCCATCCTGTTGGGAATTACCAGATTATTACACCCTCTCCCATCGATCCTCTCTCAGCTTCCCACTTCATTAAATTCCCTCCTTTTTATCTTATCTCATGCTCATACATCTCCTATCATTAGACGTTTGCTGCTTGGTCTATTGCACGGAATTTATCCAACCAAAACTCGCATACAATATATCTAATTATTTCTATTTATTTTCTTGGGACATTGTATTGAATTTAATAACATAATAATTACATGCATGTATATAATCATATATAGATATAAGGGATGTAGATGTGAAGAGAGGAGAGACCATGCCGATAGTCAGCTCAGCAGTAGCAGCATAACTCAGGGGGGGATGAACTTCGCTACAACCGGTCCACGCTCTCTCATGTGAATCCCATCAACTTGCTCTCCTTATCTTACCCACAATTTATACATATACTTCTTCATCTTAGTTTTATATTCTATAGAATTTCTTCTATTATTTTTCCAAAAATATATATTTCCACATATCAAATACTAAAACAAACTTGACTATTAAATAAATCGATTTTATTTGCCATAATACATTAATTAAACTACCAGACGAAGGGTTTGAGTGGCTTATAAGTCCCAAGACCTCTCCTCCCTAGCGACGCGCCTTTTTAGGACAAAACCGTGAGACTCATACGAATTCAGAACGGATAATACTGTGCACAACGAGATACCGATCGAGTCGCATGCCATATCATTTGGCACCGTCTATGAGAACAAGGTCATGTGCCCCTCCTAAACCCCTAGTTTGAGACATTGATGATATAGGCAACGCGTTCCATATTAATTGCAGACGAGGAGTTTTAATCTTATAAGCTCCAAAAACCTCCTCTCCCTAATAAGGCGCCTTTTTAAGACAAAATCATAAGGCTCATACAAAGCAAGAGCGGACAATACCTCGCACAATGGGACAATGATCGAGTCGTAAGCCGCATCATAAAAAATTTCATTTTTTATTTTTCTTGAATTTATTTTATGTGTTTAGTAAATTATACATATTTATTAGGTTTTAATCTATATCTTATTATTAATTGAGAATACCCTTTTGACGCCTCAATTTTTTTTATCTTTCAATATATATTTAATTTTATTTATTTATTAACTTTCCATCCCATCTCTAAACCACTCTTCTAAACTTTCAAATTGTCCACTTTTCTCAACTTCCACAAATTTTAACTTTTCATAATATATTTTTAAAATTTTAAAATTTTTAATTTTTCAATTAAAATATATTTTTAAAAATAAAAAGTAGTTTTAAAATTTTAATTTTATGCACACTCGTTTGGATGTGGCACGCACACTAATTTAAAATAAAAAGTGTGAACTGATGGTTTTGCATTATGAAGCCCATAACACACACATACTTGTTATTACTACTATAGTTAATTAAGAGTTAAGAACCCCCCACCCCACCCCCTCTCCCTTGCCTCATGAATCTTCCTAGTTCCTTACCATATACTGTCTAGGGTTGACCCACCTCACCCACATCTCCATATCTCCAAGTTTTTCAAAATCTGTTCAATATATACAACTACTACTTTCTAACATTATTATATTTTCACATCACACATAATAACTTGGGGCTTCCACCCCCTATATATATATATATCCCTCTACATACACAATATGTCTCCACAACAACTCATTTCACAAATTCAAACTTCTCTCTCTCTCTCCCCTATTCTGTCTCCAAGAATTTCATCTCACTTTCTTTACTCTTACAAACTTTTAGACAAAACAAATGGATGGAAGCTGCGTAGATGAAAGCACAACCAGCGAGTCTGTATCAATCACGCCCGCATCCACCTCACCAGCGGCCGCTAAGTCGCCGGAGAGTCTTTGCCGCGTCGGCAGCGGTGCCAGTGTGATTATCGATGCGGAGAACGGCGTCGAAGCTGAGTCGAGGAAGCTGCCCTCGTCGAGGTTCAAAGGGGTGGTCCCTCAGCCTAACGGCAGGTGGGGTGCACAAATCTACGAAAAGCACCAAAGGGTTTGGCTGGGTACTTTTAATGAAGAAGAAGAGGCCGCGAGGGCTTACGACACCGCCGCGCAGCGGTTCCGCGGCCGAGACGCCGTCACGAACTTCAAGCCATTGTCGGAGACCGAAGAAGATGAGGTGGAAGCCGCTTTCTTGAATTCTCATTCAAAAGCTGAGATTGTTGACATGCTCAGGAAGCACACGTATAATGATGAGCTGGAGCAAAGCAGGCGAAACTATAATGGGAAGAGGGCTGGGAAAGACGGCCCGTTCAGCTTCTCCAGCGGCGGCGACAGGGCGGCGAATGCCCGCGAACAGCTTTTCGAAAAGGCGGTGACGCCCAGCGATGTCGGCAAGCTTAACAGGCTCGTTATACCGAAACAGCACGCGGAGAAGCACTTCCCTTTACAGAGTGGAAACACTTCGAAAGGCGTTTTGTTGAATTTCGAAGACATGGGAGGTAAGGTGTGGAGGTTTAGGTATTCATACTGGAACAGCAGCCAGAGCTACGTGCTGACTAAGGGTTGGAGCCGATTTGTGAAGGAGAAGGATTTGCGGGCCGGCGACATTGTTAGTTTTCAGCGATCAACCGGCCCGGATAAGCAGCTGTACATTGATTGGAAATCAAGAAACACCGGATCAAATGCAGCTGTTGCCGGAGTGGTATCGGGCCGGGCTCAGCCAGTTCAGATGTTTAGGCTATTCGGGGTCAACATACTTGAGGTGCCAAGTAACTGCACGGCCCCCTCCACCGCCACGGCCACGGCCACCGTCACCGCCACCGCAGCCATTGATAGTAATGGTAGTTGCAGTAGTAAAAGGATGAGAGCAATGGAGATTTTGGGATTAGATTGTAGCAAGAAACAAAGGGTCATTGATGCCTTGTAACATTAATTAGTTTTAGTTTCTAATTTATTTTGTTTTTGGCTTTTGGTTTCAAGTGTTAGTGTAGTTGGGAAAGGGATGAGAAGGTGATGGAGTGGGATAGTGCAAGTTGCAACAAAAGTTTCAATTGTATAGTAACTAGACCAAGAAAAGAAGGCCGCCAGCCAGCCAGCTGAAGAGAGCTGCACCGCAACTCAAAATGAAAATACCAAAAATTGTCAATTTCAACTTCATTTTCTTCATTTACTATTCCTCAATTTTCATTTTTCTCCTTTTAATGAAAAATTATAATTCAAACTAAGCTCTCACCACATCAAATCAATCATATTACAAATAATATATATATATATATATATGTAATTGCAGCACACAAATTACATGATCATGCATTCGATATATAATTAATTTAAATTCAATGAACCTAAGATGAATTAGAATTTTCCCTTATATAAGTGCTTTTGGAATATTATTGCTTTTCCAAAGTATCTCTAATTATTGTGACAACTGTTAATGCTTATCCCATTTCTACTATGCATGCATGATACATACCAGGAGAATGGGCCTATTGGTACAGTGGGTATTATTCATGTATCCAATTGGATTAAATGCAGTTTTAATCTTGTAACGTTTATTTTCTTTTTTTTTTTTTGTGTGTTTTAGTTCTTTATTTTGATAAAGTTATAAAATAGTTTTATACCTTTTGTAATTTTTCAAAATATCAAAAATAGGTTTAATAAAAAAAATTTAAATTGACCAGTAAATATCACATGTGTCGGTTGAAAATTCGCTCTTCTCACCTTATTGATTTTTTTTTTTATTTACGTGGCATTTAGTTTAATTGTTTTTAGATGAGTTTAATTATTCGTGTGATCGGGGTATGATTCTATCGGCTACTACAAATTATATGGTGCATGAATTGATCTGGGTTTTGAGATTCATCCACTTTACTGATCGAATCATGAAAGCAATCTCGATGGCTGTAAAATCCTTCTCTCCAATCTAAATCATATCCTCTAATTCAGTATTAATTATTTTATAAGAGAGTTAATCAATTAAAACCAAACTGTCTTAATTGTCGTAACATGAGAGTTTCATGTCTATTAATTAATTATAAGTGCGTTTGACCGGATTCTATTCTTAGCCAAAAAAAGAAATTAATAACAATTATATATGTCAGCTTGTTTATGTAATGTCGACAATAATTGATAGTTATGAACAGTGCAATTAAGGTATGCTTAGGCATAATTAGTCAAAGGAACTATTATTAATAATCCCAGGGAAGAATTATGTGCGATTACTAATTAATTATATAATGTAGTAATTAATTGTTATGACACGTATCTCTTTCTGGAGTCTAGAGACTATAGTTTTTTTTTTTTTTTTCTTTTTTCAATTGTTATTAATTTAAAACTAAGAAAATTGTCGTTAGAGAGAAACGAAAATGTCAACACATCTCGTAGTTGTAAAGCTTGGCGACTTTTGTCATGATTTTCAAGGTAAGTAAAGTCGTGGTTCTGTAAAGCTCTTGCAGCTTCAACGCAACTTCCCTCAGCTAAAATCGATTGCTTTACTCACGTTCTCCCCACGCTTCATTCCAGCTTCTTTCTTTATTAATACTTTCATGGGTGGGGGTACTCATATGATTTGGCCTCTTGTACTTTCCGTAGTACATGTCATGAATTTTAATATAAAATGGGTAAATTACACATGTTTTCGTAAACTCGTTATAATTATAAATATCTTTTTATTTTTTAAAAAAGTTAGCAGTCATCTAACAAATATTTCATACAATGGGCTGTCATGAGTTATATTTGTTAGACAATCATCAATTTTAATAGAAGTATTTGTAATTTTTCAAACAACGAAAGAATATATATAATTATAACAATTTTAAAAGAGCTATTTATAATTTACTTGTATAGATAATTAGGTTAGTTTCATTTAATTAAATTATTTTATTAGTTGTAGGTAGTCAGTGAATGATTTAAAAACTTATATGATAAATGCAACAATATTTATACTTTGTTATTCTTTTGTGCTCTCACCTATCTAGAATCTATAATATTTTATTTTATTTTTTTTATTTATTATGTAACTTTTCACTTTCACATTTTTTAAAATTTCATATATAGGTAGAAAAAGTTTCCATCCTTTGAAAGTTAACTTGGAAAGAAAAACATTGTGTATAATTTTGATAGGGCTGGAGCAGCAAAGAATGATGTTTGGGCCAAATGTACCAAATTTGAAGCTAGCATAAGAGGGAGGCTTCTGTCTGGACCAAATCCATGGGCATTTGGGATTTGTTTGTTCACGTTGGACTAGTAAAAACTTTATGCTATAATAGCAGTTACTCAAATGTACAATATTATAATAATGTGATTGATGATGCATATATGTTTGCGATGCGAATACATAACACTAAATTGTGGCACCCCAGGACCGGGCCATCTCCCGAAAATATCTTACCCTTATCTTTTATTTCATCTCTCGGTCAAATGCAAGCCCAAGAATCTCTCTTTCCGTAAGAATGGCTCTTGCAAATATTACACTCTCGCAGGCAGCAGCAGCTTCCCTACAACTCTCGTCTTCCCTTTTCCATGGTGAAGGGATACTCTCAGCATCATCCACGCTTCTTATGGGTTCACCGCTCGGTTCACGCAATTCTTCTTCTCCGTCCAGTACGTGTGTCTTGTCCACCATGTGTTTGTTTATTTGCGTCTGTGTTTGTATGAACGTAGGTTTGTGTATTTGTCTTTACTCTTCCTACAGTTGGTTAATTTCACAGTGTGTTCTCTATCGGTATTCGTGAAAAAGGTTGGAAATTTGAGTTTGCTTTGACGTTTTGCAGCTATTTATCGTGGGCTAGATACAGTTTTATCTCGGAGTTTGAGTATACGATATAAAATTATCCGACAATATGGTCGATGTGAAATTATCCTAGTATCATTGCGAGAGTTTAAATATATGGAGTCTTTAAGATGTTGAAAAGTTGGCTTGCTGAATGAATGGGTTTTATTTTGGTACTCGGTTGTTTCTTGTGATTTCTGAGTTTTTTTTCTTTCATTCTTGATATGATATGAAGGTCCAAAAGTAACGAAGAGGCTGCTTCTTGTTCATTCGAAGAGGATATCGGGCTTGGAGGAGGCCATCAGAATAAGAAGGTAATGTATGCTTCATTACAATCTTATTTGGCAGCAATACACTTATATTCGACCTTTTGATCATTATTCAAGCTAGGCTGATAACCATACTTTGACCAGATAGGTGAAGTGTTGATTTGTCTTAGACAGTGCTGATTGAAATTTTGCTGGTATGCTTTTGCCGGTAGTAATACTTTCGTGATAAAAATTGAGGCTGAATGGTGATTTTGTCATGCTTCGATGAATTTCCATCTCTTAAGGAACAGTGTGTCTATCTTATGATAGTTCATGTAAATTCTTTGTTAAGCTGGGAATGAGAGTCTTTGTTTCATAAATTTGATGCACCAAAAATCAACTAACTCCCAGAATTTGAGTGTAACATATTCCTTTCCATTTTGATTTCTTTGTTTTCAGCTAGTTTAGCAGTGGAATTTGAAAGAAACTAACACATTCAGTTGCAATGTGTAGACATCAGTACTTATTGTGGTTAAATACCATGTTAAATAAAAGTATGACACTGGTGTGTCGTAGTTTCTTTCTTGATTTATTTTTTCCAACATATCAAAAGATTGTGACATGTTGTCTATTGACAGGGAGCGTGAGCTTCGAACTTCACCAACGTCTAAAAGAATGCCTCCTTTAAGGCGCGGAAAGGTATCACAACGACTTCCTGTGCCTGATCATATTCCAAAGCCACCTTATGTTAGTTCAAAATTGTTGCCAGAAATTTCAAGTGAACATCAAATTCATGATTCTGAAGGACTTGCTCGCATGAGGGCTGCGTGTGAGCTTGCTGCTCGGGTGGTGGACTATGCAGGAACTTTAGTTAGGGTGAGAATTTGCAGTTTCAAGTATTGGAAATGCTTTTTATCGTATGCTATTATTTTAGGTTTTGTTTCGAAACTTTACTATTAACTTTTTTATGGAAGTTCACTTACATGGTTTTATATAAATTCTCAGCCATCAGTAACAACAAATGAAATAGATAAAGCTGTGCATCAAATGATCATTGATGCTGGTGCTTACCCTTCTCCGTTAGGGTATGGGGGCTTTCCGAAGAGTGTATGCACATCTGTTAATGAGTGTATGTGCCACGGAATACCTGATTCACGCCAGCTACAGGTTCTGTGTGTTTGTTGTTAGCAACCTCTGCCAGCTTAAATTCATTTCTGCATTTGAAATCATTCATTTATATGCAGGATGGTGATATAATAAACATTGACGTGACAGTCTACTTAAATGTGAGTTGTTGATTATTGCTTTTGTTGCTCAATTTTGATGAATGTAGTATACTTCTTATTTGACTTACTGCAGAAAAATCATACTCTGGAGTTCTCTATATTTTACCTGTTACCTTAATTGACTCTTTCAGGGTTATCATGGAGATACATCAAAGACTTTTCTTTGTGGCAATGTAAATAGGGCAATGCAACGGCTTGTAAAGGTGCATTTTGCTTTTATTTGCACTAAGGAGTCTGTACCATCTTTCTTCAGTTGCATGTAGTTGTCGTTTTTATTTGTGAGGTATTATTTAATGAATACTATATGAGTCAGTCAGATGCACTTTTCATTCAATGGCAGGTGACAGAAGAATGCATGTATAAAGGCATTGCTGTTTGCAAAGATGGTGCTCTGTTCAGGAAAATTGGAAAGAGGATCAGGTACTTATGTAATTCAACTACACATCAGGTGTAAATTATAATTGCATTTTAAATCAGGGGAAAATTATAATTGCATTTTAAATCAGGGGAATTGTGTCAAAGTATGGGCCTGTGGTTGTATAACGAATTATGAACTTGGACCATCTTTTTTAGATATTGTACTCCGTCCCTACCTTCTTGAGGATCTAGTTTCGTACATAATTTGAAGTGCATGTTCTAAAGCTATACGATCAATCTTGTGTACATTTCATCAGTGACTGCATAAGATGGATAAAGATATACGACGCCAAAACATTCATGGCAATTATAGACCATCTGACGTCTCTTCTTTCTTACAACCACTTCATCTTTTTATAAAACTTTGATATGCATGGTCGTTTATGTGGATGAGATTTTAGGCAATAGATACTCATTCCTTCAGGCTCTCTCTTCAGAATATCATATTTAGTCATTCACTTAATATGCTGAATGTTGGTTTCCATCAGTGAATAACATATGCCAAATCACTTTAGCTTGGTTCAATTACTTTTTTTGCCTTTTTCAGATTTTAGAACCAGTCATCTTTGATTTGAGTGCTATTTCATTTTTCTTTTGTTCTGGTTTGCGACATCATTTACATTCCTGTATCATGTTAATACATGGGCTGCTTGCGAACTATTTATCAGAATAAAGATAGACAGTCTGACAGTACTAAAACTGCTAAAAGAAGCTGTAATACATCATAACTGTAAGGAAAATATTATCTTGTACTAGTAACACCTCTATCCCTGTTTACGCAAAAATGGTGGCTACATACGCTTAGTGTAAGTTCAAATTTCAGGAGGGCACATAATATTTGGAATTTAACTGGAGATTGACATTTTTTCTGGTCCATGAATTTGCAACTTCTCTTGTTTATTATCTCAGTGAACATGCTGAAAAATTTGGCTTCGGCGTGGTGGACCGTTTTGTTGGACATGGCATTGGGACTATTTTTCACTCTGAACCTCTCATATATCATCACCGTGAGTTGCTCCTTTTTCTGATTTATTCATGTATTAGTTTGTTAATCCATCTTCATGTTATCATTGAAGAGCCCCTAGACAAACCATTAGGGTCCCTTTTCCTTTCAATACATCTTAAAATTTGACTTGCAACACAGTAGCAGTGCCCCCACTCACCTGGGTGGCGAAAAACCACCACCAAAAACACACACATGCACGCTGTCTTCACATTTCCTGTTTCCATCTAATGGTAAAGACTTACATTAGAAAATGAACTTGAAGCTATAATGCTTCAGATAATGAGCTTAGCACAGTCTAATTTTTTGGTTGATTGCATTCTGGAAAAGAGAAATTAAGATCGAATTTCTTTCTTCCTTGAGTAATTATTTATTTTCTAATTTTTTGGTTGATTGAATTTCTTTCTTCCTTGAGCAATTATTTATTTATCATGCTTCCTAATTTGTTGCACTATATTGTGATGTAACATGAATATCTTTGATAGGTAATGACAAGGCTGGTCACATGGTTGAAGGGCAAACATTTACAATTGGTGAGTGTTCTACATTTAAATTAAATGCAAATAGGTTTCTTTTCTACCTTCTTGAATTTAACAGATCCAAAATTGGTTACAACTAAATTATATATTTGCTAGCAAAATCAAAATGTTAGATTTCACTTCAGCATGATGTGACAAACTTTGCTGCTTAGATGCTTAACCAACTATGGACAAGTCAAAATGTGGAATGAATCATGCATGTATAACCTTTTCACTAATATAATGTTTATAAAACTGTTATGTTTATTTTCCCATAGTCAATTTATGTAAAATTCGAAAGAGTAATCGATGGCTTAAAGTGGGCATTCAGGCAATCGTAAGGTTTCCCTTTGCCACGGTTCACCAATTGGTAGAGTGCTAATTTTAGTTGAGCAGATAACTGAGAGTTGAACCAATGCAGACTATTGGCCAGCAGGAAATTTTCATAACTTCTGTATGAATGAAACCAAGTTGAAGAAAAGAAACCAAGTTGAAAGTATATGGCATGAGATATACTTACTAGTTCTACTAGCAAGAAAATACAAGTCATCATCTACATGTATATTTCGTGTTTCTAATCTTTTAGTCCATTGAATTTGTCCCTTGCTCTCTTTCATTGATTTGTTTATTGGAACAAACTTCTGTGCTTTCTTGCGCATTTTACGGATAGAAAGTGACTGTTGTTGCAGAACCTATTCTTACATTGGGAACCACGGAGTGCATAACCTGGGAAGACAACTGGACTACTCTAACTGCGGATGGCAGCCCTGCCGCACAGTTTGAGCATACAATTCTCATAACGAAAACAGGTGCTGAGATTTTGACAAAATATTGAAAGGTTATAATATAAAAGATTTCGGGATTGTCTATGATATCTGAAATAACAATGGGCGGCATACACTTGGGTATTTGTTCTGTGGGATTGGTCTTCTGAACTATCCAAAGGGTGAGAGAATTTATCTGTAGCCGGGCCAACAAGAAGACCCAAGAACCTGAACAATTAGTAAAGCTCAATATCACTTGAACACATACGACACCACCTTTTTTGGTATTTCGATCCCAAGGAATTATATTGAGCAGGGGAACGTTATTTCAGAATATGAATTTCTATGATGCCGGCTGGAGAATTCCATGACCCTTTTGTGCTATATCTATCAATAAACTGATAAATTAATGTAAACACTTGGACTCAATCATTAAACTCATAATACAATAAATTAATATTACAATAAACTCTTGTGGGAGTTGAATGCAAGACTTCCAACTTATTCGTGGGACTTTAATTTTAATCATTAGCTGAAGCCATTATGGGTCGGAATCTACATTTCGAATTTGTATAAGTTGGTGGATTGGCCCATGACCTTCCTGAATGGTACCTATCTAACATTAATGGTGGGGACTTCGTCAATGTATTCCAATCAATTAATAGTACTACATTTCATTTTAGCTTCTTCAAAGTTCCAACACCTTTCTTTGCCCCTAAATCTTGAAAATATGTATCTTCTTGAATTTTTCCTTTTCTTGAAATTCCACTGTCTTTTCCATCACACTTAGTACCAATACAGGAAATAGGCTTAGTTTTTTTCTTTTATAAAAAAATAAATAAATAAAGAATGGTTTAGGACCATTGATTAAAAGCCGGTTCCATGGCCAGATTGCCCTTCTTCATGACAGAAAAGAGGGTGTTTAACTGTTCAACATTTCCCCAAATTGTGATGATGGGTCAGCATTCAGCTACTGTGATCAACCCATCCTTCACGTGAAAGGCCATGCATATACATATCTCATACATGCCTCACTTCTCAAATGGAGCTCTTTTGCTTCCTTATCTTCAAAGGAATTACTTCTTTTTTCCTTTCTAATACTGGGAAGAGTAAAAAACATGAAGTAGTTTTCTAATTATTTCATTTGAATCCATATTATTATTAAGAATTATTTGTTGGTGGGTTCTGTATCTCAATAAACACAAGTACCAAAATGTCATGAGAACATCCGAACAAATCAAAGATTTGTGCATCTTTTATTTTAGTCGGATTGATTCAGCAGTTAAATCTCATTGTCTGTCCATTCCTAACATATGAAGTTCACTTTTACATAACCACACTTATGTAATTTGTTCAAGTGAATTACAGACATAAACAGCTTAATAGTCGAAATTTAAATATGTAATTAATGCTGATACTCTATAACGATTATCTTCTGTGTTTTTAAAATGATTTCACTAATTTAAGTATTATAAAACTATTACAAAGTTTTGTCCAGTAAACACCTAACTAATCTTCCTTGAACAATTTTCAAGAATAGAATGTATACGTTGAAAAAGTATCAAAACGTTAAAAAATAAAAAAAGAGGCAAGAAAATAGCAGAGCAGTTGATCACTGAAAATGCATGACACAAACAAAATCTTGAATCAAACATCATTGCTTGCGTCAACTGCGAACATGCTAAATTCATGCTTATCTCTTTCCTCTAACATTTTTAAGTCTTTCAACACTAAAGAGCAATGATGTAATAATAAATTGATCTTGTTCGAAAACAAAAAATAAAAAACACACTAATGGGCCACATTAACAATAAACGTTATATCACTAAATTGGATCAAAATCCTATTGAGAGAGAGGGAGGGGGGGGTGATAAGTTTATAGGTTAATAAATTAAAAGAAAGGACAAGTTGGGAATTATAAATTTTCTTCCCGTGGAAATTGGAAAAGCTCTACAAGAAAATGGCTAACCCTAAAATTGTTTAATTAACAGAATCTGATTTATTATTCTTTATAATCTTTTACTTGATTTAACAATGTACCTTGTCATGTACTTTGACTAATAACTTCAATTTCATCACATTATCTTTTCGGACAAATGACAGATGAGTACAATTAATTAATTATACCCTCCTCAAATTCAATCCTCATACTAAAAGAAATTAAATTAAGAAAAATCACATATATAGAACTATTATTAATTAAAACAAAAACAAAAACACTCTGCTTTAAGGTTAAATTCATTAGCAGAATAATTTAACATTTTTGTTTAGTAATTTCAAGGTCCAAATATATTTTTTGTTTGAGAAAAAAACTATTTCAGTTTGCAAATTACTATTCCAATGAAATATTCTCCAAATATAGCTATTGAAATGTCATGTATTGCTAATTTTGGTTAATTTATGTTTCTCCATCTTGTCTTTCACTTATATATTTCTTGATAATTTCATCGTTACAAAATATATTTTAGAGCTTGTAATATATTAGATCTAATTTTATAAATACATTTATGAACTGTTTGTGTAACATAAAATTATAAAACTTGTAAAATGTTAGTAATAACAAAAAAAATCATGCTTAATTATTAGCAAAAATAAATTATATAATCATGCTATAGTGATTTTAAAAAATAATAATAATTACTTCTAATAAAGGGGGAAAAAAGAAAAAGAAAAGGCTATGTGGTGATGGGCTCGGCCGCACCTGATCCAACCTACCCCGGTACTCAAATTCAATGCCGGAAAAGGAAGATTCCAGTCTTCAAAAATGGGCGGGACCCACAGACAGCAGGTGTCCACTCACGATTCGCGCGTGTGTTACACCAAAACAAAGGCAGATTTGGACGTGGCGTGGCCCCTAGAGAGCGTGAAAGGCCACTGCAAGGTTTCCGAAACGGTACATTGAATGACACAGCTAACCGTACGGGGCGGTGGCTTGGGGCGTGTGTACTCACGCTCTCGGAGAAGATTCCGCTTCGATTCTTCTACCCCTTCCCCCAAAGTATATTCCCTTCCCTTCCCTTCCCACAAAAAGTTATTATACACAGAGAGAGAGAGAAAGCCAGGACGCTGAAATTGCAATTTTGGCCCATCACATTTCTAAAGTTTAAATTTCATCCTAATATTTGTCTTATTGTGCTAAAATTTCATATTTAGGATTTCCCCCCCTAATTTCACACTTTTATTAGTGGAAAATGTAAATATTCAAATTTTTTGTGTCATTTTCCAATAAGAAAAAAAATATATTGTCTTGCTTTTTCAGTCTCATTATTTTGAATATTTTTAACTATACAACCTAGTATTTGTTAGTAATCGGGAGTTTCTAAAGACAAAAATTCTGTCTCACCTCAATTCGCTTATTATGTAACAAACTTCTAAATATCTTTGAACTTATTTTTTTATGTATTGAAATAAATTTAACTAGAATTTTCTTAGCAGTATTTTACAATTTTGATCAGTAATATCTCTGATATTATATTTTTTTATATTTACATTCTACAAAATAAGTAAAATTCTTGATACTAACAGTGCGAATGTAATCTTAACATGTTTGAAGCTTGCGGAAGGAGTCAATGTGGAGATTGCCAAATTCTTCATCTTCATCAAATATGCAACTAATAAAAAAACATAAACAAATACTGCTCTAATTATTACCCTATACCAAATTCAAATTATGATTGATGAATCATTAGAACAATATTAAATTTTTTATAACTATTTTATGTTATTATTCACTCGCGACTGACTCAAATTTTTTAACAAGCATAAAGAATTATTGATTATATATACAAATTTAGTGTTTTGAATTCCATTATTCAATTATTTATGTGTAGTTCAGTTTGGCCAGTTTAATAATTACTGAATTAAAAAATAAAATTTCCCATAAGTGTATCTATTTATTGATATACAACAAAAATGTTATAACATGAATATTATAATAATGTTCAATTTACACATTTGCTACAGAATATTAAAATTTTTATAATTAAACTTTTTTCCGTAATTGGATCTCACTCAGTTCTATAAATATTTTCAGAGCAATCTACACAAGAACAACTTCATGTTGAATAAAATAATTTCTCAATTTATATAGTTTTGAATTATAAAGAACAATTTAATTAAAAGTATTGTAAATTCATAATATTAAACCAACTGTATTATGAAAATTATTCAAATGATTGACAAGAAGAAGGAAGTATCTGAGTGGAATATTCTAACATAGTATCAATAACAGAAGAAGAATACAAGAGCGCAATACTCGATCGAGAGGGAGAAAGAAAATGCTAAAATGCTATTGTTGATATGAAAAAAACAAAATTAAGTGGGCACAATTCGATGAACCAAAAACCTAAAGGGCAAAAAGACAAATTGCGGCAAGAGAGAGGAGCGCAGCTCATTGATCTTATCTAAATTATAATTACGTTGCGTCAATGGCAGCCCACATACGAGAATCGCCCCTCGAATATTCAACTTTCTCTCTCCCCCACTTTCTCTCTCTAAAGCTCAAGGAAAAAAACTCATATTCAAAGATTCGTCTGAACGCGACGCCCCGACCTCGACATTCTCACGCACCCCTTCTTCTCTCTCCTAAGCTTAAAAAACCAAAACAGAAACCGAAAGTCGGGAAATTTTTTGATTTTATTTATTTTTTCTTGCTTCTCTTCTCTCTCAGTTTATATATATAGAAAAAGAATAAAGTAAATAAAAATAGATAAACGTATGTAATAGCTATATATATATATATATACAGAGAGAGAGAGAGAGAGGCACCAGTTACATAAAATTGTTGTTGTGAACCAAGTTTATTCCATTTGGTGATTCTACTTAGATCCCTTTATTCTCGTATTTTCATTCGGATCTGTCTATGCTGAGACAAAACCAAACCTTTCTCCCCCGTTTTAATCTTCCCCCTTGTCTGGTCCCCAGCCCATTTCTAAAGCTAACTCCAATCCCATTTGAATCATATCAAGAATTATTTGTTAATCAAAGATGCTGATCAACAGCCATAATCACACTGATTTTTCCCACAAAATGCAGAGATGTCAGGATTATATCCACGCCTTAGAGGAAGAACGTCGCAAGATTCAAGTTTTCCAACGTGAACTCCCTCTTTGTCTGGAGCTTGTTACACAAGGTACGTATATTTCCATTCGTATATATATACATATACACACATACATCATACATGTATGTATAGAGGGATTTATGGAGACTCTATCTTGTGTTAGTTCAATTTTGTTTATTGTAGCGAATATGTAGAAATCTTGAAGACCATCTTTCATTTTTATGTTATTTGAAGTAATTCATATTTTTTAATGGGATTCCGTTTTCCTTTTGTGTATTTTCTTGCAGCAATTGAGGCATGCAAGCAGCAGTTATCAGGGACATCAAGCGAGTACAATTTACATGGGCAATCCGAATGTTCTGAGCAGACATCCAGCGACGTGCCAGTTTTCGAGGAGTTTATTCCTATTAAGAGGGCTTCTTCTCAGTCCGATGGTGAAGAACAGGAGTCGTCCAAGAAGCCAAAGAATGACAGTGATGTTAGTAATAAAGATGGGAAGAATTGTTATGACAAGAATTCCCAGAAATCAGACTGGCTTAGATCTGTGCAGCTATGGAATCAGACCTCAGATCCACCCCCCAAAGAGGTAATTTCGAACAGTTCTCTTTCAATTTCTGTATCTGGGACTTTGTAAATTTGGACAGAAAATCTCATCTTTTCAAGACTTTTGGGGTTTAGCATTCACCGAGAAAAGTGGCTGTCATGGAGGTGAAGAGAAATGGTAGTGGTGGCGCATTTCATCCATTTAAGAAGGAGAAAAGTGTTGCTACAACTGCTCCCTCACAAGGGCCAGCAGTGAATAAGTCAGTCCCACCGGCGTCCACCAGTTCAGCGGATACTGGCGGCAACAGTGGCGGTGGAAACAAGAAGGAAGAGAAAGAAGGGCAGTCTCAAAGAAAGGCCAGGCGGTGTTGGTCACCGGAGTTACATAGAAGATTCTTGCAAGCCCTTCAACAACTTGGCGGTTCACATGGTATGTACATACAGTAGAACAACATTATACCTTTCTTGATTGTAACTATGTATTTGTTTCTTACTGTTGATTGAATTTCTGTCTTGTTTCTTGCAGTTGCTACACCAAAACAGATTAGGGAGTTGATGAAGGTTGATGGGCTCACAAATGATGAAGTTAAAAGTCATTTACAGGTTTGTGTTCACAATTTTTATGTTTCTTTGGTACAGGAAAAGTGAGAAATTCTCAAAGATTCTCTTTGATTAATTAGTACAATCTTAATTCGGGGTCCAAGATTGTCATAATGCGAATAGCATCTGTTGATAACTTGTGAGGTGGAGAATCACTTTAAAATTTGGGCAGAAACTTTCATTTGAAGAAAAGATCAGTACTATTTATTTGAAATGCAAACAATAACAACAATAATGCAGAGAATCAACCACTTTTAATCCTTATCGATTGCGCTTGTGAAACAAGATTGTCTTTGTTCGCTTTATTCTTAGGCCCATTAAGTCCTAATCAGAAACACGCTTTCAAGATTCTTCCCACTGAACACAAGATCAAGAATTATATGTTATGTACTAAATCTTTTTTTATGTCAATTATCTGAATCTTTTCCATGTCATTTGTTGCAGAAATACCGTCTGCACACGAGAAGACCGAGTCCTTCCGTTCCAAACACCACCGCCACCACACAACCACCGCAATTTGTGGTGGTGGGAGGAATATGGGTGCCACCGGAGTATGCTTCAATGGCAACAACCGCCACGTCCGGGGAGGCATGCGCATCCGGTGTTGCCACCTCTAACGTGGGAATCTACGCCCCGGTTGCCTCTCTGCCACCACCCTTCCGAGAATCATCAGCCTCCCCTAAACAAAGACTAAATAGTAAGCCAATGCACTCCGATGATAGAGGCAGCCATAGTGAATGCCGCGGCCAATCACATTCCCCCGCCACCTCCTCCTCCACTCACACCACCACGGCCTCGCCGGCTTGCTGATTCGTTTTACTCTGTCAAAAAAATTGTAGAAAAACTTACGGCAACGACTCTGATCTTTCAGTAAAAATTATCGAGGAAATAGAGTCGAATTTTGTGTCGTTTTCGATCATCTTAATTTGTGTTATAATACATGTTAATTTGTATTTTCTTGTATGTTAGAGGCATGCATACTTGATAGTGACAGTGAGATTGATTAATCTTTGATGGAGTTTGATTCCCAGTGTACTGGACATCATATCGATCAGAATAAGTGATTATTAATTTTACAAGTGATTAGAGCTCAATTGCTTTTTTTCTTAGTGCTTTGTCAACTGGCAAACATTTTCCCTTTTGAATTCTGAATCGTCACCGTTGAGGGTCACGATCCACAAAGAAGGGAAGATCAAGGTAGATAAAAGGAAGACCTGTCTAACTAATCCATATTAAGATTCTTACTTTGTGAATATAATTTCAAAAAAATTGACCGGCAACATAAATCGTTGTCCAAATTATTAGTATGGGCCCATGTATAATCACAACTTACACGATTTTTATCAATAGTCGAATTATAAAATAAATTATAAAAGTAACAAAAATAACATAGAACTAGTAATACTTCATATTATCGTTAGAATTTATGTCATGAATACTAGTTGGTTAAATGCATTTTTTTATCTCATAATATAAATTATTTGGTATTTTCATCCTGTAATTTTTTGAGGTAATATTTTGATTCTATATCTTTTTAATTTTTATATTTTAAGTCCTTTTTTTTTTCACGGAATTCACGTCCACCAGTGAGACTCAAGCGAGTACAATTTACATTTCTCTCTAATCTTATTTTTCCATAATTATTATAATTTTTTATTTTTACAATTTTTTTTTATTATTTCACATTACATTAAAATTCTTTTTATATGCTCAGAAAACTGCGTGCCATAGCACGTCAAAAACAACATTAATTAAGAGATGATGAGCAACAAATAATGCCATTATTTGATGCCAACAAATGAAAAGACAAAGTTTGTTTGATTGGGTTAACGTTGGTTGGTTGGAGGAAGAGAGGAGGAGGATGATGGGTTTTGTCGTCGTGTAAGAATCCAAGGATGGAATAATGGAAGAATATTCTCGTGGCATAATTTGAAGCATATGCAACATCACTGTATTAGGTTTAGTTAGTGGAATTATCAATTAATTAACTAATTGCAAATTAGCAGTGTTAATTAAGTATTATTGTTAGTGGGTTTGTATTAGTAAGCAATGATTTTGATTGGACGAGTATATTCCATGTTTGTTTATATTATCTTGTGGGTAGGGTACGCATATACTCTGATCCCTCCAGAATCTTGTCAGATACCATTAATTAATCAACATTTTTAATTATATTTAATTTCTCATATGCTTCTCTCAACTCTCAAACACCTTATTAATATGGGACCCAAAAAATATAATTTAAAACTTATATATAAATAGTATTATAACAATATTCATATTTTAAAAAATAAGAATTTTGAAATAATATCGGGATGTTATTGGCTTTTATTTTCTTTTTTTCTAAAAAAAAAAACAAATTTTCTATTTCTTCTAGGAAAAATGCAATTATGAGTTTTATAACTATATATATTTAAAATTTTTATTTATATATATATATATATATGTTAATTCAACGTATGTAACCCGATTTCCGTTGTGGCAATGAACAAAAAATCAAATAAAATCTAGAGACTTTCCCTAATTAGGACAGCAAATTCTCAACATATCCCACGTTCCAAGAATTCTAAATCAGAATCTAATTTGTTAACATGTTAAATCAGTCCAAGGACTAGACAGGCCACGAGGACTACAACCTTTGTTTACCAATTAAATAATTATCTTACCTTAAATGAAAATTAGGCATGGAAGTGGGTGGGGGTGGGGGTGGGGGTGGGGGAGAGGGGGTTTAAAATTCTGGCCTTTGGAGTGCAAGTTGGGGCAAATGACTCTTGCCGTCACCTAAGGTACAACACAATTTCAAAGGACAAACAACAGAAAGCCTAGCTAGTACTAAATTTAATGCATGAAAGCCATTTTAGGACATTTTTCTCGTACTAATTAGTTTGACCTAACTTCACACAAATTGGTGCTTATCTCTCGGGGTCAACATTTTATATACGTGACCTCCTAATTAAGAAAGAATCTACATATTTTTTTTTGTGCTATGCATATCTCTTAATTATTATAATTATATATATATATATATATATAAATACACACACTAGACATGCTTATTGGTTCCAACTCCATAGTTGTTGAATATGTTGAAAAGTGATAAGATTAAATATTATTGGATATTAGTGAAATTCGGAGGAATATTCTAACATAATGGGCTCGTATAGCACAACCTTCTTATTTTTATCTACATATATCCTAATAATACTATTCGATTCAGCCATCACTATTGATATTTTTTTCTCATAAAAGACAACGCGTTTTAAGTCTCAACTGAAGCATAATTTGATGCAAATCATCGAACTAGTGAATTTTTTAATGAATTATCTGACAGTTGTCACGAATATTATATACAAAAACCAGCTCATTCTGTACTATTATTATTATATATTAAAGTCAAATGCCTGTCATGTCCACAACAGTCGTTCAATAACACACAAAAAGTAATTTTCAAACAGATCGTTCAGTTCTAGTATTACATGACAAATAATCACAAGATAACTTGAGGTACATTGTGCATATCCATAGTGCCCATCTTATCCTTGTTTGATTGACAAGGTGAAAATCATGTAAGAAATTCATGATCCTAGTTGAAACTTTTCTGGAAAGTGGTGGAATGCAGGACCGAAAGGGCATGAGGCATTGTTTCCAACTTCCAATTCTAACATATGCTCCCTAGCTAGCCAGCAACAATATTGTACACAGATATTGGTGTTGATTAGTGCAACTTTCTTGTCTTAATGGTGTGATTAGTTACATTGTTGGAGCTTAAGTACGTACTACAATTATATTCTTGATCTAAGTGTTGGGATTTGTAGGGTTTGGCTTTTTGGCTGCTCCTACGGACACTACGATAAAGTGCCCCATTGTAGCATATTTATTTAAGACCAAATGCATGTGCGTGCTGCATAGTCTAGCAACATTTGTAATAGTTAATTTTGAACTAATTAATATGGATTAACTTCGAATTTTCGGATTATTAGGTTATAACTATCCAGCATGCCGTAATACCACTAATTAACAAATTAGTGCACGGAATTCTTGTCTAGAGGTAAAGTTGAGCGATGATTTAACTCAAGTCGATCTGGACTCTGTGTGTCTGAGTCGAGTTTAAATGTTCAGATATTTCTAGCGTCAATCAAATACAAAAAGTAAGGAAATATATATAGCTTAATTGAAGAAACAACCTCATCCCAGATGTTTTAATAAATCTTAATTATCTCATGCCCGAGGGAGTGGTGAGCTACTATTATGGTTAATATACACCGTTTTTTTTTAAATCGGATTTAATTGGATCTAAATCAATTATATGGTAAGTGCAGTATATTTACAACGTGATTGGTGTATAGTTAAAAAAAAATAAACAATCAAATAGTAAGTGTATTGCATTTGCTGTGTGATTGATTTGGTTCAATCAAACTTAATTTGCGATAAGAATTTCCCGTCCTTTCTTTAATTTATCTACAATAACTTACATTCAGGCTTTGTTTGGTTTAAAAATTATTTGATATAATTCAAAGAGAAGTAATTCTCAAATATTTTTATTTATTTGGTGTAGAGAAAATAAATTAGAGACAAAAAACTAATTTTTATAATTTTATCCGTTAAGCATTTATCTTCATGTATTAAAAAAATAAATAAGTTGATAAATACTAAGGTATTGAAGTACTAAAAAATTGAAAATTAAACCTGAAAACATACTAAATAAATAACTGAATCAAACAAGAGTAAGTTTTAAATGCCAATATGTCAAATAAAGATAAGTGTCTTTTTAATTCTAAATTATCGATTTCTTTCAATCGCATAAAAATTTCTGTCGAAAACCTCAAAGATACCATAATGAATATTTGTGCGGGAGAAAAATAAAATTGGTATTTCTTTGTTTTTTTAGAAAGTGTTTGTGCAAGTTTTAGAAAAACGTTTTTCAACTTTTGGTTTCAAAAGAGTACTTTTGATGTGTTTGAAATGACAACTTTTACTTCTGAAACTGCTAAAAAAATCGCTTTTATGTCAAAAACTATAAGCAACTTGGGTGCTTTTAGCTGCTTTGGCTTTTTTGTAAATGAACTCAACTTCATTTTACTATTTTATCCTCATTATAATAATTTTAATTCAACTTTACACATTTTAATTTATTTTTAAAATTTCATATTTAAGGTTGGTATTGAATTTTTTAACTAATATGAATAATTTAACAAAAATCAAATTTGCACTTTCATATATTATATATTGTATAATTTTTATATTTTATTTGCTATATTATCTAATTATATTATTCTTTTATTATTAAAAATATAAATTAAATGGCTATGATTAATTTTTTGCATTCATACAAGTTTAATTATTGTGTACGAATCAACAATTATATTACTTAATGTGAGCATTATTAAATTAAACATTCATTTTTTCTATAATATTTTAGAAAATATAAAATACACTAGTCGAAATGAAATTTATTATTTTTTATGAAAAAATACTTGTTATTGACAGAAAACAAATACAAATACAAGCAAAAATAATATCTTTTTAACAAATGAGACAAAATGATCTTTAATCAATTAAGTTTGTTTTAAAAATAATTTTCCTCCAAACATTGTCCAAGTTAGCTTTTGTCTGCTTTTTACTTCATTTACGAACGATGCCCACTTTTAATTTTACTATACTTTCAACTTCTTTTTTTAATATTCTCTTTTACTTTTACTTTCTGTATACAGCCAGTATTCATTCCAACGTGACAAATTCTTAAATAAAATTTTAATTTAGATCGGAAATGGGGAGCAACTAAAGTTCCATCTGTTTATAACGTTTTACGGAAATATCTTTGACTGTGGTGGTAAACATCTACAAAAGGAGCTACCCCATCACCTTGGCTGAGTTTAGTATATGA
This sequence comes from Sesamum indicum, assembly GCF_000512975.1. NCBI lineage: Eukaryota > Viridiplantae > Streptophyta > Magnoliopsida > Lamiales > Pedaliaceae > Sesamum > Sesamum indicum. The sequence continues at coordinate 16,311,391 of NC_026146.1, read as the reverse complement.
ATGCATGATTCTCGCGTTTTTTGACTAGAATGTCGCATTTGACGTTCTAATAAGAAACCATTAACTTAAGACGACGCCAAATCTGCAGACTTGGTATAAATTTTGAAAAAGCGGGCGAGCAGCATAAAATGTTGACGATGGGCATTCACTTGTTAACAAAAAGTATCTGTAATTATATCAAATTTTAAAAAGCCTTGCTAATCCCAACCTTAAAACGTCTTTGTGGGATGGGATTCTAATGTATAAAGAGCCCAATTCGTGCAACTTCCAGCTTGATTTGAGGGGCCCCAACTGTCAAGATTGCTATAAGCCCATCCAACGAACTATCTGTGATTGATCGATGCATTTCTAATGCTCTGATGCTGTTTCGGTCATTGGTACTGAACAAGACTCGCATGCATAATTGTTAAATCGCGTTCCAAGCATATATAGAGCCTATAGTCGAACTTCCCTGTAACTTGAAATCTAATATACAGAAGATTCATCAAAGTGCACAAAATTCAGAGGCTTGAGACTACTTCATTTACGACTTTTGTATTATGAACTGTTCAGAGGTACGAAATTTCCAGGGGTACTCCGGGTGTAGGCTCTAGCACTTTTGCGTCCGGTAGTTCTTTTGATAAAATTTCCTGCATTGCGTCAGCAGCAAAATATACGCATTACTGAGTGGAATTATTAGCGTAGCCAGAAATGTCAATAATGAAAATGAACTGTCATTGAACTTGCACCGGTTAAACTCTTTCTCATGAGTATAGCTTAAGCTTTTAGAGGCCGTGGTGGAAGTCGTATCATCATAAGATTGAAGTTCGGGTATTCTCCATTGTTACATCATATTGTACTATATATGTAAAAACCATGAAGAAATCTGAACAAGGAGATGTTAAGAAGATTTTGCGATCGTTTTGGTACCATCAACATTTTCAAAAAGTTCACATGCATTTTTGCTAATATGCCATTTGGTTATGACAAAAGATGAAATGCTCAAAACCCAGTGTTCTGCCTCAGAAAACCATACCTTGAACGATTCTATGGTTCCTTGCGCCTCAATAAGACTAGAAAGCAGCCCCTTGCTATCAAGGTCACCATTTTGCATGGGAACGATAAACCTGAAACAAGAACCAGTAGCAAGACTTAAAGAATCTTCCATTATCACATGTAACTCTTCAGTTAAAAACATCAAACCCTGACATACTTGGCCTGCAGTAACTTTGAAAGCCGAACTGCATCTTCTTGTCCAGAAACCAATGTGAAATTCGGCAGAAGTTGCTTGATGACTGGTGTAATGACAATGTCAGCCCGTTTGTTCTCTAGAAAATTCTCATTGTATACACAATGGGGTTCGTAGTACAGTCTCAGCTGGCCTTCAGGAGAGGTCACAAGATAGCTGGAGAACATTTTGTTTAGCAAATATGCATTAATATGAATTGAAGACAAGCGTGATGACTTGTATGGTCAAGAATCTACCCATTCTCAGGACGCTGCCAAGGAGGGCCTAATACCGGCCCTGCGGTCGCTTGAAATTTAACTGATGAACCATTACTGAGTTGTACTTCTGAGCCTTGACCAGGTTCCAAATACGTTACCTAGAATATTGCAAAGGAAGTAAGTATCCTGTGCCGGCATGTAACAGAGTTATTTTCCTTACAATCAAGGCAAATAATTATCTTTAGTGTAAGGAATTGTTCAGGGTATTGATGAAGCTAAAGAGTGAGTGTGGACATCCATCAGTGTGTTTATCATAACATCATCTCAAGCGACGTATGAAGGTAAAAAGTAGGGAATATACAAAGTAAAAAGTAGCTAGATACTAATAGTAATTATTGCTTCGTTTGTTTCCATTGAGTGACAAACTGTGTAAAAGTAAGCTCAGACAAATCTAAAATATAACACATCAAAGAAGAAAACGAGAGTAAGAAAAGCTTCGGCCTAGAACTACTCTCTGACAATGAGTCTTCAGTTAAATAACTTTCTATCTATGAAAGTGAGCCGAATTTATGAACTTACAACTAAGTTTATGTAATATAGTTAATCAAGAAATACTTCTTACAACAAAACAACCCCAAAGTTTTAAACTTAAAACTAGAACAGTGGTGATTCTCTTTGCATCTGGGATGAACATTTATACAAACAATACTCCAACAAATGCATTAACTAAATGTAAGAACAATTACCAAAACAGAACTTACATTGCTGAATAGGGGATCCAAGAGTGCCTTAGCGTTAGGAGTCGAGATAACTCTGAGGTTTGGCAACTTCTGGGAAAGGGGCTTCAAAGTTTTCAAGTGACAGTGATCATCAAGACTTTGGGTAATTAGTAAGCAATCAATTTGAGGAAGATCATCAAGCTGCAGAAAACACACCTCATATCACTTCAAAATCTCAGCATTATACGTCAACAATGATTATGCAAAACCCGAGTATTGCCCAAGAGAATTAACTAGACTCGAGCAAATAAATAGTACCTTGAAGTTTTTCAAGAACTTCTTGGCAGCGTCATAAAGCCAAGGAATTCCAAAGTCCAGGTTCCCCACCAAGATTGGATCAACCAATATTCTCACCCCTCCCACTTCCCATAACCAGCTATTACCCTACTCCAAGAATTCAAAAACACTTAATTTCAGCCATAATTCTCAATTTCCACAAGAAAACAAGAACCCGTATCAAGAAATTCAATTCCCACCTCAAGATAAGTGAGTTTGAAAATATCAGTCCCTGAATCACTTGACTCTGCTATTTTCTCTTCTGACACCAAAGCAGAAACTTTCTTATATAACCTGTCAAATAATTTCAATATTCCGCAAACTCACTAACAGGACTACACCCAAATGTAAAACTAAATAAAAATTGTAGCAATAAAGAATTAAAACTCATAAGAAAACCTGGAAGTTGAGAGCTTCAATGTACTAGGATTGCTGGGAAAGGAAGTTTCTTGAGGTAAGATGAAGTGGATTGCTGATAATGGGGACATGGGTTTTCTAAGACATGGTTCGGGGAAGTAGTGGAAAGAACTAAACTGAATAGCCATTATCGTTCCTGCCCCTTAAAATGAGCTTTTTGATGCTATAAATGAACCTGCTTTTTCTTGTTATTTCTTTGCGAAGCTCAGAGCAGCACCGCAGAAGTTTACGCAGAGCACGTTTTTCTGCAATTTTCTTATTTAGAGTTTGAACAACCTGGTAGATACCCAACTAAATTAACGGTCATTCGAGAAGCCAATTGTTTTAGGTGGCCTTGATGTTGCCACATGGCAAACGTGCAACCAAAAATCTTAACCTCTGGACTCTTGGTTTTGGTTTTGGTTTTGTGTTGGACATTCTCTTGTGGTTTAGATGTAAAATAGTGGGCCAAATTGTTTGCTCACTGCTACTGAGATTTTTTCAGACTCACCGACCATTAAGTCCACTCTGTTAAGTAACTTTGGGTTCATTACTTATAGGCTTGGTTGCTAGAGCAGTGTCTTTTTGGAGTTTCTCAAATCAAGATTTTGCAATTTGTTTATTTATCTCGAGGAAAGAAAAACGATTATGTTAGGTTCATGATTCCTTCCAAGGCAACTTCATTTGATCCGAAGGACTGCTCTTTTCCCGCAGATTTCTCACACTTTCGGTCTTACACAAAACACACAGCTACTCGAGTTAACATGCCTGTCCAGAGTTTGTGATTGGAGTTGGTTATTGCAAGGCACATGAACATTGCACCTGTATAAATTCGCCGTAGAAAACAGTATCAAAATCTCAGTATTGACTGCCAAACAAGGATTCATAAACTCAAAAATCAAACCAGTCCAACCCTCTTTAACTGCATAAAAAATAGTAGACTTTCCATGATAAAGTTGAATATACACAGCAATCTTGTAGAGAAAAGCCTGGAGAGCTCGATACGAAAGCTTCCTCCCCACAGTCCACTGTACAGATTTCGCACACTTCACAATTTGAAAACAAGTGTTCTTTCCCATCTTTTGGGATGATAAGGAATGAGAGTGACGATTTTTACACCTTCAGGGAAAGGCAATTCATCATTCCAAGGGACCTTTTCACGCCAGACAAATTCATTCTCATGTTCATATTTCCGCAGCAGACAAGTTAACTCATCGATCATGTGCTTATAGATTGATGTCCACGACTCTTCTTTTGGTACGTTTTTCTTTGCATTTGCTAAAGCCAAACGAAGAACTCCGACAGCAATACCAATTTTACCATCATTTTTTAGGCTTCCAGCGAGGTACTTGTAACTCATCAACTCATGTAGAGTTTTGCAACCAAGTATAAAATCCTGCACAGACCAGGAGGAGCAGATAATCTTTATCAGTTTACCAACTTCTCAAAAAAGGTAGCAATGCTTATAAAATGAGGACAATGGTATGGGTGAATCCCCACGCAAACACAAAACAACAAATCTTATTTCAGAGAACACAAGAATCCAAAGTACCTAGCTTATGGTGCATGGGTCCTCACCCACATTCGCTTTATTGCCAGCAATTTACAATGCTTTACATATAGTTCATGGATGGTAATATATTACAATTGTACAATTATTTTATCCTAGTAAGAGAAACTTGAGCGACTACAACTTAGAGTGGTTCATGTCTGAATTATGTAAAATCTATATTTTTAGTGTATTGATTTTCTCTATGGTTAGATACACTATACTTCTGTTCCAATTCCTCACAATAGTTGCACTATGCTAACTGACATCTCCAAAAACGAGTATCATGAAACATTTTAACATATGTAAAAGTATTGAACTCGTCATTTGCTCAAAGGAGTGCTGGTTGTCACATATGAACGGAAGTGAAGTCAATTATACGTCAGTCCAAAGTGCCACATACCAGAAGGCGGGATGAAATATCCTTGCATTCTTTTGTCGCAACTTGCCACATATTAAGAGCTTCAACCAGAAATTCTACAATGCCCCAGTGCAATTTTGCTAAAAGGCCTTCTGTTTTACCATTTTTTTCAGCCTTCCTTGCAGCTACAGCCTAAACAAAATTTCAAAATGAAGCTGCCCAATTATAACCAAGAACAAAAGGAACTTATTGTCATTAAAATTTACAGCAAAGCCATTCAGCAGCCGAAGCTGATATACTTAACCATCTGAAAAGGATATACGAAAATTTCAGTAGTAGAGGACATAATTATAGGAAATGTCGTACATAATTTACACACACCTGGGCCTTTGCCAAGCAAATGAGGCTCATGATAGAAGACACACTAGGTGTAGCTTCTGGTGGCCTCACTTGGTTAGAAGGTAAACTAGTAAGAACTTCCTGAGCTAAATAGTTATATAATCCAGCAGCTTTTCTGAAAAGGGTGGCAGATTGAACCAGATCTGCATTGATGGACAATAATAAAGTTACCAGTTACACATGTCTAACCAGTAGTATCATGTAACAATTACACTTACCTGATGTCACAACTTCCAGAGCTTGCTCACAAAGTAATGCACCATAAAGGAAAAGGGTCATCCCAAGCTCAAAATACATATCGTTGACCTGATAGAACTTTGGACCTTGGAGGTGAAAAATAGAAGACGGGGTAAGCACACTACTCCATCTTACATTGAGTCCTGAGATCCAGAAAATCATTCGTCCGCTTTTTCTATTCAAATTGACGTGGTGAACCAGGTTCTCCAATAAAGGCAAATAGCGTTCCAACTTCTGAATGTCCTGAGAAAATTTCAACAAAAAATTAAACCAAGGAACTTTATAAAATTCGTCCAGTTTGTTTTTACAACTGTTTAAGGAACTGGACTACTTTGAATACGATCTCTGTGAAGCTATTACTACATAGAGCTCAATTGCACCAACGTTGTAGTTCATAAGAACCATAAATCGGAAAGCACAGTTAAGACATGAAAATGATAACATCTCAAAAAGCTTCCTCAAACATACAATAGTAATGTTTTTACCTGTTCACAACGGGATGTCAGACCTCCAGACATTTCCCTTGCAATAGCCTCTGTAACAGAGCTGCTCTCATTAATAGACACCTCGATTGCTTTACGCTTGGAGCTCAACTCTTTGAGTTGTTCAAGGGTGCCTGGATCACTAGCCAAAAGCACATCTTGATATACAACCTAGCAATTGTAACATGTTACATCAGCAACCGACTTGCGCATGGGAGACAAAGAAAGAAAGCAGCATAAAAGAGAACCCTTCATATAATTCTAGGGCAGTTGTTTCTGACAGACTATGAAGTCTAAAGCATCAAATTAATATTTAATACTGGAAGAACTATGTGAAACATGAGTGTTAGGCAGATATTACTCATGGAATGCATTTGCTTGGATTTAAATAATACAGCAAAAACCAAGTGAAAAATGAATGTTACGGTGGTGTCCCTCATGGAATGTATTTGCTTCAACTTGAGCCCACAAAAAAACCATCCCACAAAATCGAGTTCCAAGAATCTTCAGAGAGTTTAAGAACACAAAGTTGGTGGAATATGAATCAGAAATGATCCATTAATCCCGAACAATCAATTATGTGAAACCAAACATTTCTTAAATCTTTTATTACATGTTAAGAGACAGGTATGGCGGAAGAAAAATGTCTATCTGGAAACAACTAAGTTTGCCATTTGATCAAGCTAGCAGCTTTAGCTCTTCTTTCCTCGTAATCTAAATGGCTCAAGAATCATAGTGCTAATGCACTAATCCCAACTTAGAACTCAAAAAACGTGAAACAAGCATCGTCACCTCTAACAAATAACTTACAAATTGATGAATAGGATTACGAACAAAATCCCATAATGTTCATTGTTATGGTAGATTAAACACAAATATATATGAGTAAAAGTTTGCTCATTTCAACAATTCAACACCTTCTCCACGAACCTAAATCATTAGATATGAAGGAATTGGAATATACGGGGTAGAACAAAACAGAAACCACTGAGTATAAACAAAAGACGGGACATACCGGCTTGGTTTTCAACTTGGAAAGGCCTGGGAAACTTATCATCATCTTCACAAAGCCTAGGCCCACAACGAAGAATCTCTCTACGAAGACAAAAACAATGCTGATTCCCCCATAGGGAATCGGATCAAATTCCAGTCTTTCACTCAAATCCCATTACAAAAACAGAGAGGATGAAAAACCCGTGGCTTCAAAAGTCCAAAATCCCACTTCAGATACACTGTCTATATTCGAAGTACTACTACTGCTATACATCAAAGTCTTCCGTATCCGCTCCAATTTGGATTTCGCTGCTATACCTGAAAAACAGTGAAATGAAGCGGAAGATTGATCTGAAACCACCTAGAAATTACTGATAATTATTTTATCCACTTCAAGAAAGACTTTATCGATCATCTTTTATATGTATACATAACAATGGATATTTCATATGTGGTGTGTAATAAAATATATATACATATACATATATATCGTATCTAATCGTTCACAAAATCGGGTCGTTTTCGGAGTAGCTCATTCAAACGTGTGTACTGTCGCCTGTTCCTTCTCAACTAAGAATTCCAATGGTTTTACGGGTCGACGCGTTGGGTTCTGAGTGGACCCGGCCACACGGGTTGGGTTCCCGCGGGTCCACACCCTTCTTGTGGCGGTCGGGCCGAATTCGCCTTGTCCATTTATTACTAAATATTATAAAATACTTGATAATCTTTTTAAGAGAGAATTTATAAATCAAAAATAAATTTTAAAAATTTATAAAGTCTCTAGTTTCTATATACAATTTTAACATTTTCTTTTTAAATTAACTATAAAATATTCATTACTACTACGTTTAATACAAGTTTCATTCAATATGAAACGTGTCGTATTTCTAGTAATATAAAAAATAAAGATTCTCTATATTTATAAATTATGGTTAATGATATTGTTGTATTCATTCGTAGATATGATAAATATGACATGATGGTTACTTTTATTTTTCATTAAAATATAATTTGTTGATTTATATTTTTATTCTTATTTCTATTTTATTTTAAAATATAAAAACTTATTGATTTTATCACATAGAAACAACGTGTCAGGACAATTTGAACATATGTTGATGAAGAGAAACCAAAAAAAAAAACATATTTTATAGAAAAGCATAGAAAACTTTATTAGTATAAAATTTAAAAATAAATAGGTTATAGCTAATATTTGAAAATTATCAATTATTAATTTGTCTGATATTATATTTGTATGAGATTTATCTTGTGATATGTGAAATGAATAAAAAAAAATTATAAAAAAGAATTAGCAAATTATCCCAACATATTTTAGAAAATAAAGTAAATTATTTTTTTTATCAACGATTTAAATAAAGGGTACTGCTTCAATATTCAAATATATATTTAAATAAAGGGTACTGCCATTTTTTCACAATATTTTTTTTTTCTGCTCATTTCTCATACTACAGGAGATAAATTGCATTTTTTGCTATATTATATGGGTGTGCTTAAAGAGAAAAACAAATAAACTTATTTTAAAATTTTGAGTATAGTACTTTTTCGGGTAAATTACATTTTTTGTCCCATAAGTGGATCCAATTTCAATTTTAGTCCCATACTAAGGGCAATTCGCACATTTGGTCCCGTAAGTGGATTTTTTTTTCAATTTCAATCCCGGTTGGGGATTTCCGTTAAAACTTAACGGCAGCTGCTGAAATCCATTAGGTGCTGTTAAATATGAAGGGAAAGCATGGAGAATTGGGGGGAAAATCAACAACTTGGTGGAAATTACATTATACCCTCTTTCTTCTATTTAAATGTAATTTTTCAAAAGAAATATTGGGATCTATTTTTATGTAATTTGTGCAATTTTATTTTTGAAGCTATGTGTAATATCTGAAAATATGTTTCGATTTTTGTAATGTATGTTAAATTTATGTAATCAGTGTTAATTTTATTTAATTTCTATAATTTATGAAAAATATAGTTTAATGTGATATTTAATATCTGAAAATAATAAAAAATATGATATTCTGAATACTTTTGAAATGTCTGAACTTAATGTGAATTTTTTTCTGTAATGATGCAATTCTAAAAATTTATATTTTTTGAAAAATTGCTGAAAAGAGTTTCTGAAATTTTTTTAAATTTATTTTTCTGAAATTTTTCTGAAAATGTATGAAATTTCTGCAATTTATTTCATTTCTTCTGAAATTCCTAAATTTTTTAAATTATTTCTGAAATTTTTTAAATTTATTTTAATTTTTCTGTAATCCTATGAATATTAGGAAAAAAAGTTGGGATTTAATTTTACGTAATTTCTAGAAAGTATGTGTAATTTTATGAATATGTATAACTTGTGTAAATTTTATGAATATGTGTAATTTGTGTTGTTTTATAATTTGTGTTAATTTAAGAAAATATGTGTAATTTCTGAAAAAATTTTGAATTTATTTTTCTGAAATTTTTTGGTAATTCCTAAAATTATATATTTATGTATTTTTTAAATTTTATTTTAATTTTTCTATAATCTTATGAATATTAGGGGAAAAAATTGGAATTTAATTTTGTGTAATTTTTTGAAAATGTGTGTAACTTGTGTAATTTAAATCTCATTTCTTCATTTAAATAGAAGGAAGAGGGTATAGTGTAATTTCCACCAAGTTGTTGATTTTTCCTCCAATTCTTCATGCTTTCCCTCCAATTCTACATGCTTTCCCTCCATATTTAACAACACCTAACGGATTTCAGCAGCTGCCGTTAAGTTTTAACGGAAATCCCCAACCGGGACTGAAATTGGAAAAAAAATCCACTTATGGGACCAAATGTGCGAATTGCCCTTAGTATGGGACTAAAATTGGAATCGGGTCCACTTATGGAACCAAAAATGTAATTTACCCGTACTTTTTCGGTACTATTTATAGATTATAATCTCGACTCAGTGTGTAAGAGAAATAAAATAATCCCACTCTTAATAATCATTTCTTAAAGTGCAAGTAAATTCAAATTTTTCATTGTTTCACTCATCAAATTTCCTTCCATTTAAATATGGACCTTTCGGTTTATTGAAATTAATCTTCCAATCATGTTATTTCATCAAGTTAAAATATGCAAATTTAAATTTCATTTATTTTCTTGAAAAAAGATTCAATTATGATAGTAATTTCAATATTTTCTAATAATTTTATAATTATAATTTTTTTTCTCTCATCCAATACCCCACGTTTCTCACTCACATTATTTCTGCATGTCACTTTTTTCCCCCTCATAATTTTTTATTTTTTTAATAAGCTCACAATTAAAAATAATGTTTAATAATGTTTTATCCTTGACCTCACTCCACAATTTTTTTCTTCATAGGGATTATTTTCTTTTTCATCATCATGATTATTTTTTTCTATTATTTTGTTTTATTTGTTCACTAAAATCATGATTTTTCTTATATGTTTGTAGAACCGTGTGCTGCGCGATTAAATTCGATAAATACCATTCATTATTTTTTTTCTTGTAAATAACCCACAAAAAAAAAGTAAAATTATGAATAAAATGGAAATAAAAGAGAAATTACATAATATGAAAAATACAAACTATTTATAATTAGAACACATAGAAATAAATTGGTTTTAAAATAAATAAATGGAAAAATAAGTTTAAATATACATAACGTAAATTCTTAGATGGATTTCAAGAGAAAGTACAAAGTGGTATTGGGATTTTTTTTAATAAGCTTTATTTATTATATATCATTTATTATGTTCAAACTCAAATATTATTTTTAATATATTAATATTTAAAAAAAATATAAATAAAATAAACAAATATACATATAAAAGAAATGGAAATAAAATATTGTAATAAAAAATACATTATATAATACATTCGTGTAACTCAAAAACACGATATTTTACGAGACATGAACTCACCACTCAAAACGTAGTTTTGGAGTCGTCTCTTTTTTATTGGGTCAATTAAACTGAAATTATCGTCAATTTAAAGAAAACAGGGGCGCCCTTCTCAACAATTTCTTGGCAGAAACTCGAAACAGCCAAGCCAAAGTGCTTCAAGAAACCACAGAAGAGCGGGCAGTTGTCAGGTGCCAGCTTCAAGAACGAGAAAGAACTCAATTGTAAAGGCTCTAGATTGGTTCAGGAATTGCTACAAGCATGTCACCCAAGCAGCTGGTCGTTGCCGTTGAAGGCACGGCCGCCATTGGGCCCTTCTGGCAAACCATCGTCTCCGATTACCTCGACAAGATCATCCGGTATCTCACACCACCCACTGCGTGTGATTGTCTTTGTCTGAACGATTCAGCGTCTAGTTTATATTTACTAGAGTTTTTTTTCTTTCCTCCTTTGGTTCTCCCTTGTAGAGTTTGTTTACGTGTTATTGGCTTGCTTTTTGAGGGAATTGGTTTGTAAAATTGAACTCTGTATAGGGTTACAATGAATGCCAATAGAATGCAGTTTGACTATGTTGTGATATCTCTAATTCGATTAATGCATGTATTCCGTTCATTTTGACATACTTAGCTGATATTTATAATCACTGCTTTTAATTTATGCTGTACACTCTGTTTTCCTTGTGGAACATGGTTGATTCACTTTCACCGTTTATTTGAATTTCTTGTAGTAATTCATCTCCCATTGAAAACTGAGTACAATTTTGTCTTCCACTAAGTTTTCTTTGTCTGTGTTATCTTGTTCGGCATCTAAAACTTAAAAGTATCGGTCTTATTGTTTATTTTTCCTGGTCAGCATTTAAAACATTCTTTTTGGTGCATTTGCGTCTTGTGATCAAGTGCAACTGAATATAAAGTACTACTTACCCCTTTAGTCCATTACCAGACATAACAGAGGAAGTTCATTTTCTAGAACTTCGACAGCAGTTTTAATTATTAAAGTTAGCTATCAGTGATTGAGTTTGCATATTATTGTGTTGTTAGCAGAGGAGGAGTAAAAGTGCCATTTGATTTCCTTGTGTTTTGGTGGAAGTGGATGTTGATTTAGCATGTCAATCATCTTCGTCGTAAAATTGTTGTTCATCCGGTGTTCTGAACTCTGTCCCCTAAACTTTGCTTAATAGTGATCAAGTCCAACCAATTTAAAAGGAGTTCAGCTTGTGAAACAGAATCTTCCATTGAAACTTGGCATGTGGATTATATATTAAACTCTTATAACTTTTTTGCTTCTTTGTTTTATCTCTACAGATGTTTTTTCGGAAATGAGCCAACGGGTCAGGTAAACATAAGCACCATTGGGCATAGGTCATAATTTTGCTATTTTAGTTCAACTACAGTAATTCAATGTTTCATCAATACTACTCCGAAGTTCACCTTTCAACCGTTTCCTGTTTTCTTCAGAAGTCCTCTATGACACCTGTTGAGCTCTCACTAGTAATGTTCAATGCTCATGGTTCTTACAGTGGTGCGTATACTTTTCTTCTTTAATTCTTTTACAAATTCAGGGCCTTTATAGTACTGTCATCTTACTTTTTAAATAAATTGGAAAGAAATTCTATGTGGTCCAAGAAATTTAATGTACTATTTTGGTCTTTGCTGAATCACTTCAAGTTCTTTATGTATTTCAAGTTTGGCTCTTAGCATGAAGGTGAATACCTATCAAGTCTATTCATTTTCTTAGGTGTTGTTATACAGGGTGTTTTGTAAATCTGCCTTTCTTGGATGCTATATGCTTTCGGTGCGATAATTAATTGTGAAATAGTTTCTGTCATTTGGGGCAGCCTTTTAGGCCGAGACAAGTGTAAGAGCCCAAACTCTTAACCTAGTTTACTTGTTGCCAAGATCCTGTTTAAGGGCACTCTTCTGAACTACTATTACAGGTCTTCTCGGAATAATGATTCGTCTTTTAGGTGTGATTGCCTGGTCTTTTATGCCTTTTCGATGTTTCAAGCTTATTTCTTCCTTTGAGCATTTCTTGTTTTTTTGAATACTCTGGTCTACACAGTTCCCAACTCAGAATTCTTCCTAGTCAACCAATTCTTAGAACTTCAGGCCTTACATTCTTGATTGACAGTTCCTCAGCATCAGAAAGTCTTTGTTTTGCTCTACCAATCCTTAACTGAGTACCTTAGACATATGCACTCCTCCCTCCATTCTGTTTTAAAGGAAGATAAAAATGGGGAAGATTTATTGTGCGTTGCAGTGCAGATTTTGGGGCTATATATTCTCAGAAAGTTTTTGGTTATCTAGATAGTCTACTCTGAAATCTTCTTCTATTTGAAATTGACATAATTGTCGAGAGTCAGTCATCTATGTTTGCTGGAAATACACCTGTGGTTTGATATCTCACGAAGCAATGAATTCTTTCTAAGTTGCTCAAAGACCCTGTATATGAAGGTTCTCTCTTTTTCATTGACTTATTTATCTCAAGTTCTACTTTAAGCAAGATTCTTATTTCGCTTAATAATTTCTTGTACTGTGTTGCTTGCATCCATGTCGTCTCTTATTGCCTTATTTATGATTCAGCTTGCCTGGTGCAACGAAGTGGTTGGACTAGAGACATGGACATATTCTTTCAGTGGCTTCAAGCTATACCCTTTGCAGGTGGTGGTTTCAATGATGCTGCAATTGCTGAGGGGCTAGCAGAAGCTTTGATGGTCTGTGGTGATCTCTTCTTTGAGGCACATGCATTTACATTGAGTTCTCAGTACATAATTACATTTTAAATATACTATTCCGCTACTTATAACTGTGATTGTCATTTTATTGTTGTTTGTATTACTAAGTGATATAAATAATCTATTAATAAGTAATATAAATAATCTATTTAAAATACATTGTGATTTATGATTGCCACTTCTGCTTGGTCTATATTTATTAGTTTGGCATTCTTCCCATTTTCAATAAATGTGGGACTGAATACTACGATAACCCTCCTTTAGGACATGATGTCCTAAATGCAGCATATCTTAGTCGAAGATGGGTAGCTAGGCATTGTGATTCAGGAAATGACTGATATAGGTTCAGAAGACGGCTTCCAAGCAGTAGCAACATATCTTGTAGTTCCCAAAGGTACATAGCATTTAATTCCTAGTTTGGCAAGTGACCCTGCAATGTTTCAGGCCTCTTGTTGTGAGTATTTTAGATTTGAGAATGCCTCTAAACTGGTTTGGTAAAAGTTGCAATTTGGTGTGGGACTGCTTGTCCAGTATGATTATCAAATCCATACATGGTTTCTTATAACTAAGGCTATGCAATGTGAATGCGCTAGCACATGCAAGGAAGAATGGGTTGCTATATTCTGGACTGGGCATAAAGTTCATTTATTCATTGTTGTCTTTTTTCAAGAGTTAGTGATGTGACACTTCTAGTAGCACTTTGGGTCATTTGAGGTGCATCTACCTGTTTTCCCCTTCTCATACTTGAAGACTTTTGCTTATCAAATGAAATAGTTTGGCACCTTCCACTACCTCTTTTGGCTCAATTGTCAACTTTCTTCTGGTTGTCTCATTGCCACTAGCTCATTTAGGCTGCAAAGATGTACATTTTAAGCTACTGAATTTTACGATGGTTGCCTATGACCTCATTCTGTAATGCATGTGGATGTTAATTTATAGATCGGGCTTACATATTAGGAAGTAATAGCTGATGACCGGTTATGTTTGGCTATAATGCTGGGACAATATGCTAGAATCCAGTTTTTCATGTCTCTAACAAAAATGAAGGATACTTCCTGGAAAATAAAGTATATGAAAGAGAGCTGACTGATAGAATCAGTTTTAACACCAGGACCTGTGGACTCAAGGGTAAAGAGACTATGATTTTTGCTTTCTCTTTTGCCACCTTGTATGCAGTGATTTTTTCATAAAGTGATTCTTCTTAGAGACTCTTGGGAGCTGACAATGGTATGGCTGTTAGTAGGGTACTTTTAAGGTACTTAAATCGTTGGTAGTATGCAAAACCTGGAAACTCCGTGTCTCTTGTTTTTGTTATATTAAGTGAAGTTAGAGTAGAAAAGTACCAAAATGGTGTACAAAACCTTCTTCAAATGCTAAGAGGAAAGGATTATCTTTTTTCTCCAATGCCTTTCCAGAGTTGCATGTTTTAGGATATATCCACATGCACATATATGTGGAGGATAAAAAGCACACAACATATATATATATATGCATGTCTTTACTTTATATGTTTTGATGATATTGATAATTTATATTCATATCTGGATTGATGAGTGGATTTTGAGTTTGTATTGCAAAATAATATGTTCAGTTTACCCCAATCTTAAGCAACAAAACGCTTTTAACTTTTTTCTAGCTTTCAATTAGCTGAGAATTTTGTCCATTTCATCTGAAAAAATTTATTAGCGGTGACATTCAAACAAACGTGAGGGATCCCTAAGCATATTGGATTGAATTGGCAAACAATCAAAAGGATGCTTGCCAATTTGTCATAGAATTTGTATTTTCTCTTTGCTTATTTCTTCATGTACTTTATGTTTCATAAACTTGTGATAATTTGAGTAATTTATCATATATTACAGATGTTCTCCTCCACAAGTGGAAACCAAAATCAAATTGTGGAAGGACAGAGACATTGCATTCTTGTTGCTGCAAGCAACCCTTACCCGTTACCCACACCAGTATATCGACCACAACCTCAGAATCCTGAAAAGAGTGACAGCATGGAAACACAACCTGATAATTGTCTATCTGATGCAGAGACATTAGCAAAATCTTTTGCTCAGGTACCGGTCACATATCCTTTTTCTGCCACCTTTATGTTTTAATTCATTTCATATTACAATTATCTCAGGAGTACTACTTTTCTGCAGTTTGCAATATCTCTCTCTGTTATTTGCCCAAAGCAGCTTCCAAAACTTAGAGGAATCTATAATGCGGTACTGACATATATGTCCCTGAAGCTAATTCTTTTGACCTTGTTGAAATTCCTGAAATTTGTTAAATGCATATATATATTACTTTTGTTGATGTTACATTCTAAATCATTTATCATTTTATTAGTCTTGCACATTTCGCTTTCCCATTGAATAAGTCATTTGAACAATTCCAAGAAAATCAATATCAGTGTAAGAATGATATGAAGCTTCTCGTGTGAGCTGGTGAAACAATTACCCTTTTCTTGAAGTTGATGTTGATTCTTATATTGATGTAGTCGGTCTGAGTATTTGGGTGTGATTCTTGAATTCACCTACACGGATAATCTATTGGCGTTTCTTATCTATTTCTGTTGATCCAAGTTACATCGGAGTTCTAATCTTGAAGCACATTTATTAGTCTTGGGAGGTACATAAAAAACAAAAACAAATTGTGAAAGCTACTTTTATTTTTCCCCTCTTTCGTCTGTCTTCTCAAATAGCTCTTGACCATGCTCATATTATTATTATTACTGTGTTTATTTAGGGAAAACGGAATCCACGAGCTGCAGAGCCGCCTGTAGACAATGTTAAGAACCCTCATTTCCTCGTTCTTATTTCAGAGAATTTTGTAGAGGCCCGTTCTTCTTTAAGTCGGTCTGGAATGACAAGTTTGCCATCAAATCAAAATCCTGTCAAGACAGATGTGGCACCTGTTCTTCCCATTTCTGGGCTACCCTCAGCTTCTGCCCCATCAGGTGACTTTTGCATGCTCAACTTAGATTTTTTCCTATTTCATCCACTGTAGCTCTGGACCAGTATCTAACATTTGAATGTACTAGACAACTCTGAGTTGCTAGGTTCCTTTTTGCGTTTATGATATTTGGGGAATGAAGCTTAAACCTTTGACAACAAAAATATCAATGTGCAAGGGTTAAGTTCTGGCATATTAAGTTGGGGAATATTGTTTTATTCATAGTTCATCAGATGCTCCTTGGTTTTTTATCACCATTAGTTCTTCTATTTTATTTTTAATTTTTTTCGGGTAGGAGTTGTCTGAAGAAGATTCATATATCAGCTCCAAACTGCACTTTTTTTGCTTGTCTTTTGACAGTGAAAATGCTTGTTAAGATAAGGTATTAGAAAGATAATACTACCCTGATACTTAATGGGGAATCAGGACAGTCCCTGGAGATCCAGTGATTTAACATCAACGTGGCGCATTAGCTTCTGGGAAGTTTATGTCCTTTGATTGATGCCAAGTGATATGTTCCTTCTGGGACCTAGAAATTTTATTTTTGTTTTTCAAGAAGGCAGGTCTAACTTTGATCAAGATTTAGTATATGTTACTTCTGTTGCGCCTTATTTGAACCTCACATTTAATTTAGTGTCCTCATCTCAGTTTGTTACTTCTTTATGGAATGCACATGTAGTTTTGTGTGCTTGTTTTACCATTGTTTACTATAGTGGTCATAGAGACTGAAAATTTGTAGACCAACAGTTTTCAAACAATGGCAGGGCTTGGCGCATTACCAAACTGCTGATCCTTACTAATGTTAAATTAAGACATTTTATTGGGTATGGGCCTTTGTTCATATATATTATATGTTTGTAAAGATGACAGAATTATATACACTTATTCATTATCCAAAAACCAATTGGCTCTTTCTTTTGTATATTTTTCTGTGAGAATCACAAAGGGGATGATATCTATGTCATCTTTTGAATTGTTTCTGCTGAATCCTATTATCATGCATGTCAGTATATGAGTTTCATGCTGATACAGTAACTTTTCCTAATCAGCGAATGCATCTGTGCTGGTCCGGCAACAAATATCTGTTGGAAATATTGCTCCTGCAACTGTAAAAGTGGTAAGGCCCATAAGTTTTTAATTTATTTACTCCCTGTTGAAATTGATATCTCACCGCTTGACATTGTAGATGTCATCATTTAATGTTTTTCAGGAGCCCATCACACTGACCTCTATGACAGCTCCTGCATTTCCACAAATTGCTTCTGTTCCTCGAGCTGCTTCGCAAGCGGTTCCAAGCTTGCAAACTTCTTCACCTATATCAACGTCACAGGACATGATCCCAAATAATGCGAATGTGCCAGATGTGAAGCCTTCAGTAACTAATATGGCACCCTCCTTGCGACCAGTTGGTGCACCGGCAAATGTGAGAATTTTGAATGATGTGGCTCAAGCACGTCAAGCCCTAGCTGGAGGGACTTCAACTATTGGACTTCCTTCAATTGGTGGAACACCTATGCTCTCAAATATGATATCCAGTGGAATAACAACTTCAATCCCTCCTGCTCAAACTGTAATATCATCAGGCCCATCTGGTGTCACATCAATTGCTGGGTCATTGCCAGTGTCAGCAACTGGACAGGTGGTGCATAACTCAACTCCTGCATCACTTATTTCGACCGCTTCTAATGTTTCTGGAAATGCTAGCCTTACCATGTCACAACCTTCAAGTACCCTCCAAGGAAGTGTTAGTTTGAGTCAAACACTACCAGGCATGAGTCAAGGAAATCATCCCGTGACACAAATTGTACAGACAGGAATGAATATGAATCAGAACATGATGAGTGGCAGTGGTGCTTCCGGTATGCCTTCTGGAACTGGCACGATGATTCCTACTCTAGGAACGTCTCAGCAAGGACAACCAGGGATGCAGCCTGTTGGTCTGAATAGCAACAACTCTGGGACAAATATGCCCTTGAATCAGCAGACATCAAGTACAGTACAGTCGGCACAATCAAAGTATATTAAAGTCTGGGAGGTAAAATATCCTTATCATTGTATAAATAGAAAAGCTTCGATTATTCTGGAGATACTGTTTTAATTCAAGTGCCATTTTATTGTGGCAATTTTTCTGCTTTTCACTCTATAACATGCACCTCATGCACTTCATGCTCTTATCTGGTTCTGTTGAGGTGCTGTTTGAAGTACTTTTTGCCAGATGTTCAGTCCACTAACTACCCTGTCTTATTCTATATTAGATCTATGATATTCCCCCGCCCAACAATTTCCTAACCCTGTACAAGATGAAATTGATAAAAAGAATGTTGTCTTGGTAGGGCTGGACCTTTCTCATAGTTCTATGAAGTCAGGCTGGCAGGAAAAATTGCATGGTCTGATGATCTCAGCTAAATGCCAACTAGTAGAGACTACAAACAACTGAGATTAGGTAACTGGGTATATTGAGTATCACTGTAGCCAAAACATGTCTGCATTATCTAATCCTAAAAGTAAAAATGTGTATTTCTTGCTCATGCAGTGACTTGAATGAAAAGTTGTCTGGTGTCCAAACCTCAAAATACTAGAACATCGTTTTGGGTATATTGCAAAAGAAAAATTGTCAACTTAAAGATGCTTACATTTATGGATGGAAGCAGCTACGCTGCTAGAAGCTAATGCTAACATGTGATCTATCCAGAAAAGATAAGAGTAAAATGCATGGTGTCTCAATGTGGGATGCAGATGAAAAGATGGAATGATATAGGATTGCAGTGAAGTGTAAGCACAGTGCTGGATAAGATTCATGTTCGGGGTCACATGATGGTGGTGGAGCTTTCTGTTATTACAGTTGGGACTAGGAAGCTCCAGTTTCACTTTGCTTATTGATTGCCATTTTCTTCTGGAGTGCTACGACAATCTTGTTAGTCATTGGCATAAAGAAGAAAGCTAATTACCTTTACTGTCACTCTATTGCCTCATCTTGTCCAAGGGAAGCCAAGAACTGTTTACTATTTGCCTGAATATTATAGTCACCAACATAAGTCGAGGCAATGGATATTGTCAAATTGATTCCCTGCTCAGAAAGTGAAAAACTTTCGTCGATCTTGAAGCTTTTACACGAAAATGATATTGCATTCTGCTTTGTTTAGAATTCAACAATTGTCTTTACTATTTTGCCTCCTCTTCAGCTGTTAAGTAGTAGGGTTGGGTCTCAAAACTCACAAGGTTGTAAATTGAATTGATTGTCTAGAATGCCTGGTTTTCGCTGAAAATATCACCTAGAAGTTTGTTAAGAGGAAATTAAGATAAGCAGCATAAAAATTCAGAAAACAAATCATTACTAGATGATGACATAGGAACATCTCTGGGCAGCTAGACAATTTTAATTTGATCATCAGCAGCCTCTAAGAGTTTTTTGGTTGGGTGATCCAGGGAAACTTATCTGGACAGAGACAAGGCCAGCCTGTTTTCATCACCAGACTTGAGGTATGCTTCACCTGGATAAGAAGGGTGCGTATCATGGATAATTGAATGTGGTATTATTTCAAATAATTCAGTTAGAAAACATTTTTTGTTAAAATAGGTTAGTATTCCAATACTCGTGTTGTCATGCCTATATGGCATATTATATAGGGCTTAATTATTGAATTATTATTAAAATTATATAAAAAAAATATTCACTTTACATTTGTATTATTCAATATATTTTTAAAATTAATTCAATTTTAACATTATGATTTTTTTAATTTTAATATGTTGTTAAAAATTAATTGAATATAATTAATTTATAAAAAATAAAATTAAACAAAAAAAAAGTAAAAAGGTGGATCAATTCCACGACAAGAAGTCGTGGAATTGATCCACGACATGAAGCAATTTTTAAAAAAAACAAATAAATTTAAGTCGAGTCGCGGATGTGATCCGTGACTCGACATATTTTTATTATATATTTTAAATAAATTATATTTATATAATTTATCTTTTTTAATAATAATTGAATAATTAACCCTATTATACAGGCTATTCTCTTGTATTCATTAGCTTCCTTTTTCATACATTTTCTCATCTTACTATTTAGTTTTCTTTTAATTCTTTCTACTTCTGCCAGGGATACAGGAGTGCATCAGCTTCTGAGACGTAAGGCTATTTTTCTTGATGCTCTTATTTTAAGTTCCCACCTTTTTGCGGCTTTACTATGGTGTTGTGCAATTTGCTAAACCATAACCATCTGTGTTATTGGTAAAATAATTTTACTTATACTGAAAACTTGTCCTTTGGAGGTACTTAACATTTGTCAAGGAATTTATACTTGGGCACATAGATCTTTTCAAGTGTTTTACCTCATTAGGACTCAGGCTCACTACATTTCTAGGAATATTAGTTTTGGGATAAATCACAACAGAGATAAAAGAGTTAACTGTATTCCACTTACTGTTAAAATTTGTCTCAGAAGCTCATAGAACGAATGGGTTGTTCCTGTTACATAATATGCACACAGTATTTACAATTGCCTTCAGATCCAATATACAAGTCTGGATGGCCTCTTCTAGTGCTTTTGTTTTCACTCTGAACTTTTATCTATAATTTTCACTCTTCTTTCAGACTTGCTGCAAATTGGCCTCCCATAATGCAGATAGTCCGCCTGATATCACAGGATCACATGAATAACAAGTAATATCTCCTTGGAGAAACTATAATTCTGTTACTGGATGTACTAATTGTCATGCAAAATTCAGCATTTCTAGTTGTATATTTAAATAGGAGTTTGACTTCTCTGACCATTATGCTAGGCATTATGTTGGAAAGGCTGATTTTCTAGTATTTCGGGCAATGAATCAGCATGGCTTTCTTGGGCAGCTGCAAGAAAAGAAGCTTGTAAGTCTTGATAACATGAACCTTAATTCCCTTCTAGATGTATGCGTGAGATAGAAGTCACTTGTATTTCCTTGAGCCAACCATTGTGGACTGGCCTGCCAAAAGGGAACTTGATATCTTTGATTGTGAGCATCAAAGTGAGGACATTTACTGAATTTTTAGTGTTTGATGAACTTTTTATTTTCATCAAAGTATGAGTCATGGAATAATGCCCCCAGCCCGAACAAAAAAAAGGAAAGAGAAAAACATAAACAAAAACAAGGACTCCACCCAGCCACCTCCATGCCCATCTTCTCAGTGAAGAAAAAGTTGGTTTAGGGTTATGTTGGAGCGCAAGTGAACATGGATTGTTTGTGACATCCCAAGAACTGTGTTGATTAATGTTGTTTCAACGTTAATTTTATAGTTCTCTTTGTATACAATTGTCCAGTGTGCAGTGATACAGTTACCGTCCCAGACATTGCTGCTCTCAGTTTCAGACAAAGCCCATCGGTTGATTGGAATGCTTTTCCCTGGGGTAAGACCAGATGTTGTAGCTTCAACTTGTACTCGTCTGTAATCGAACATTCTATATCTTCATACTTTCATGTTCATACCCAAGTTTTGTAAGTGCTTCCAACTACTCCCTTTTCTAGGATATGGTTGTTTTTAAGCCGCAAATACCAAATCAGCAGCAACTGCAAGCACAAATACAGCAACAGCAACCGCAGCAGCAGCTTCCGCAAATGCAACAGCAAACGCAGCATCAGCATCTGCAACTGCAACAGCAACCCCTTCCTGTTGGGCAGCCTCAGCCACCGCCGCCTATGCAGATTCAGCAACAACAGCAGCAGATTCCGCAACAGCAGCAACAACAACAGATGGTTGGAATGATGAATCAAGCCTATATTCAAGGTGGTGGAAGGCCTCAGATGTTGTCCCAAGGACAAGCTTCGTCACAAGGATCAACGACCATGCCTGGAGGAGCCTTAATAAGCTAACAAGAATTCGTTCATTGAATGAATCGAAATGGAATATTTTTGTAGATCTAACTAGGAAAAACGTCTTAGATACTCTCTGTTTAGATTTAATGACAATTCAGTTAATGTAGGCTATGAGTATTGTTTCCATGAATATTAACTGTGCTATATTTGCTGAAACTGAGATCAGCTTGATCTCGCAGTAATCAGAAACCATAACTGTCTCACTGTATCAAGGGATTATGCAATGTCTATGGGCTGACAAAAGAAATATAAAATATGATGAACTACTTATGTTTGCTCTGTAATTGTTTGCTATATAATCTCACAAGAGAGATTAATTTAATGACAAATGACGAAAAGGAGGGATTTTGGTAAGTTTCAAAGAAAAATAAATGAATTTACAGAGATATATTTTGTCTATTATATCTAATATCTGTGTTATGTTTGTCTATTATATCTAATAATCAAGTTTTGGTATTAAACCAAAGATTAGGGGTGAATGCTACCTCAAAACAAGGTGCATTTAACACAATAAATTTTATACATATTCCTCAATTGTGTTATTTATTTGAATTTAATCTCTCATATTTTCCCATCATCAAATTTAAATTTGGTTTTGGTGGGCATGTAATTAGAAAAAAGATTAGTAAATGTGATTGGTATCCACTACAGTCTACACTTACATTACTACATATATGGATAGAGAGAGAAGGGAAGCGGCCATGGAAGAATAGACAGACGGCTATGGCCTTTGCTTTCGCTTTTGCGGCTTCTAATTGTTGTCGAACTCTCCTTTTCAGCTCCACCACCACTCCTCCAAGATACTTAGCCGCCTTCTCTCTTCACCAATTCCGCCTTTACTCCTCTCGCCGGAATGTCGTTCATATCTTGGAAGAAAGGGGCCTTCTCGACTCCCTCACCTCCGACGCCCTCCGCCGTCCCGACCTCCCCCTCCCTCCTCTCAGAGTCTACTGTGGCTTTGACCCCACCGCCCAGAGTCTCCACCTCGGCAACCTTCTTGGCATTATTGTTCTCTCCTGGTTCCTCCGCTGCGGCCACCAAGCCGTCGCCCTCGTTGGCGGCGCCACCGGCCGCATTGGCGACCCCTCCGGTAAGAGTCTCGAGCGTCCCGAACTCGATCCCGTATCCCTGGACATGAACGTCTCCTCAATTTCAGCTACCATTCAGAACATTCTGGGACGGGTCTCCACGCCGTCTTCCCTCGCGATTTTAAACAATTACGACTGGTGGAAGGACGTTAAGCTGCTGGACTTCCTGAGGGAGGTGGGCAGATTCGCGAGGGTGGGTACTATGATGTCCAAAGAGAGCGTCCGCAAGAGGCTCGAATCGGATCAGGGAATGAGCTACACCGAGTTCACATACCAACTACTCCAAGGCTACGATTTCCTCCGTCTTTTCCGTGATGAAGGCGTCAATGTTCAGATTGGGGGCAGCGACCAGTGGGGCAACATTACTGCTGGCACTGACCTCATTCGCAGAATTCTTCAGACTGAAGGGGCCTATGGACTCACATTTCCCCTTCTCCTCAAGAGCGATGGCACCAAGTTCGGCAAATCCGAGGATGGTGCCATTTGGCTCTCGCCTTCCCTCTTGTCCCCTTACCAGTTCTACCAGTACTTCTTCTCCATCTCCGATGCAGATGTTGTCAGGTTTCTCAAGATTCTAACTTTCCTCAGCATTGACGAGATTTCTCAGATTGAGAGTGAAATGCGGAGCCCTGGGTATGTACCCAATACTGCTCAGCGGAGGCTTGCTGAGGAGGTC
Source organism: Sesamum indicum (assembly GCF_000512975.1). Taxonomy (NCBI): domain Eukaryota; kingdom Viridiplantae; phylum Streptophyta; class Magnoliopsida; order Lamiales; family Pedaliaceae; genus Sesamum; species Sesamum indicum. The sequence continues at coordinate 16,287,290 of NC_026146.1, read as the reverse complement.
ACCCGTTTTGTCCATGGTGAAGAGGGACTAGACGAAGCGCTCAAGGCTACTCAGGCCTTGAGGCCTGGTGCTGAAACCAAATTGGATTGGAAGACTATAGAGACTATTGCGGAAGATGTTCCTTCCATTTCTTTGCAGCAAGATCAGGTGTTGAACCTCTCTCTTTTAGATCTCTCGGTGCGCACCGGCTTGCTTGAGAGTAAGTCTGCAGCCCGCCGTCTGCTCAAGCAGGGGGGACTTTATTTGAACAACAACAGAATTGATAGTGAGGCCAAGAGGATTGAGCCTAATGACATTGTAGACGGAAAAGTTATCCTTCTATCAGCCGGGAAGAAGAACAAGATGATCGTGAGAGTATCTTAATCTTTTTTTAGCTGCTTATGAATTTTGATTCTTGACCCTTTCGGTGTAAGAAAATGCAAAATTTTTAATCACATATGGTGGAAGAAAGGCATATCTTGCTCCACTCTCATTTGCTTATTTGTCCTGTATTACTTGCTCTTCCCTGAAAAGCAATTCCAGTGAACACTATATCTGTACTCTCTAGTTTCATAGTAGATAGGATAAATTTTTTCTAAGCAAAACCATTCTTTTGACATCCTTCAATCTCATTGTGCAGTACATTTTAAACTGCTTGCAAGTACCGAATGGCATTGGCATTTTTGATCTGAAACTCTCTCATACAGACCAGAGTTACCCAAGCTTCATATGTTGTGAATATCACTCAGCATCTTTTCATAGTCAAGTCCATGATTGCACTTAGACGAACTTACTAGCTAAACCCTCTGGTTGAACTAAATAAATCTTGCATAGATATACTATGGATAGGGTACTTCTCCATATCCATATCCAATCCAACTAAGTTTTGGTCTTTTAATTTTTCTATACTCGTTTGCTGTATTATGTGTTCCTGAGCTGTATCTGTGTTGTGATGTGTTCTGAGCTTCACCCTCTGTTGAATCGAAAAGCAGCCTGTGACTTTAATTAAGTTTTAGTACTTGCTGAGGAGAAATATAATTGGAGGTCGTAGTACACCTATTTGAAGCTTCATAGTTTATTTAGTAAATTTCAAACGAACTTTCTAATTGAAGGATTAAATTGATGTTCAAAACTAATAAAATAAAAGAAGGATTAAGATTGGCTCTTTCAGAAATCTTGCTGATTAAATGAAGTTTGGCCTATTGTCGATTCTTCCTGATTCATGAATCCAGTATCTCGTACAGAAAAAGATGTGGTACTGCCCCCCTTCACCCCCTCCTCAAATAACACCATTATATTCCAAAATTCTCAAGCATTTTCATGGTGCAGCATACTTACAATCATAGGATTTATGGGATCAGACACAAGGAAGTGCATTCCTGGATAATAAGATTCATACAAATATTGAGTTCAATCATGCAAAAGGATTCAGGACAGTTACATACTGTACAAATTCACAAGGATCTTACTTTTGTGTACTTACTAGTTAAGTTGGCTAAGACAATGTTAGCTTGAATGTGACAGAGGCAATATGTATACCGCCAAAAAATTTTATTTTCCCAGTGTGTTGTAGTTGGTTGGTGTGACAATGGAACAAGTCCATGGAGGAGCACCTGAGAACTGAGTGCCACTTATGATGATTAAATTGCATGTTTGAAGATATCAGCTAAACACCAACTACTAGATACTTACATTTATGGATGGAAGCAGTTAAGCTGCTAGAAGCTAATTCTAACATGTGATCTTTATCCACAAAAGAATAGAGTAAAAAACATGGTGTCTCAATGCAGACGAGAAGATGGTTGATATGATATAGTATTGCAATGAAGGCTAAGCATAGTGCTGGATAAGATTCATGTTGGGGGCCACATGGTGGTGGTGGAGCTTTGTATTATTACAGTTGGGAGTAGGAAGCTCGAGTTTCACTTTGCTTATTATTTGTTGATTTCTTCTGTGATGCTACGACAATCTTGTTAGTTATTGGTGTAAAGAAGAAAGCTACTTACCTTTAGACTCGCTCTGTTGTCTCATCTTGTCCAACAAACGCCAAGAATTGTTTGCTATTGAATATTGTCAAACTGGTTCAAACGGATTCCCTGCTCATAAAGTGAAAACTTTTTGTGGATCTTGAAGTTTTTACGCGAAAATGAGCTTGAATTCTGCTCTGTTTAGCATTCAACAATTGTCTTTACTATTCTGTCTCCTTTTCAGCTGTTAATTAGGGTTGAGTCTCAAAACTCGCAAGGTTGTAAATCGAACTGGTTGTCTAAAAATATGTTTAGTTTTTGCTTGAAAAAATCACCTAGAAGTTTGTTATGAGGAAATTAAGATAATCACCTAAAAATTCAAAAGACAATCATTACTAGATTATGACACAGGAACATCTTTGGGCAGCTAGACAATTTTAATTTGATCATCAGCCTCTTAAGGGTTTTTTGATTGGATGATCTGCGGAAACTTATCTGGACAGGGACAAGGCCAGCATGTTTTCATCACCAGACTGGAGGTATGCTTCACCTGCATAAGAAGGGCGTCTGATCATGGGTAATTTAATGTTGGTATTATTTCGAACAATTCAGTTAGAAAAATGTTTTTTGTTTAAATAGGTTAGTCTTCCAATAATCATGTTGTCGTATTCTCTTGCACTCATTAGCTTCCTTTTTCATATTTTCTTATCTTACTCTTTAGTTTTCTTTTAATTCTTTCTACTTCTGCCAGGGGTACTGGAGTGCATCAGCTTCTGAGACGTAAGGCTGCTTTGCGTTGATGCTCTTATTTTAAGTACCACCTTTTTGCGGATTTACTATGGTGTTGACTGTTGTGCAATTAGCTAATTCATAACCATCTGTTGTTGGTAAAAATATTGTACATATGCTGAAAACTTGTCCTTCGGAGGTACTTAATATTTGTCAAGAAATTTATAGTTTTGGCAGGTGGATCCTTTCAAGTGTTCCACCTCATTAGGACTCAGGCCACTACATTACAAGGAATATTAGTTTTGGGATCAAAATCCCAACTGAGAAAAAAAAGAAAATGCATTCCACCTCCTCCTAATTTTGTCTCAGAAACTCACAGAATGAAAGGGTTGTTCCTGTTACATAATAAGCACACAGTACTTGTAATTGCCTTCAGATCCAATATACTGAGTCCGTATGGCCTCTTCAGCGGTTGCTTATTGATGCTTAACATGCTGTGTCATGTTTGGTCTCTTTGTTGAGTTGCCGCTCCACCATCATAAGCTAAGTTTGTTGGCTGGTCAAACTCAGCGCCGTCAGTGTCTACTATATCTAACGTCAGTCCTCTGTTTGACATGGTTCCACAAATTGCATGCAGCATAATATACTTCCCTGCAAAATTATTATCCTAGCAGTTGGTTTTTCAAGATGAAATATATGCTCAGACACTACATGTTTGTCTTTTATTTGTTGACAGAATCACTTGAAATTTTGTTACATGTATCTTCGGCATAGGAGATCGGGCACAAAGTCCAAATTTGTTCTCCAGAAAATTTCAAATGTCGTTAGGACCAAGATTTCCTCTCGACTTCACTCTGGAAAATATACCTTTGTCCTTGACGAAACGAATTTGTGGGGATTTCATCCGTCCACGGAGACCTGGTTATGAAATGTATCTTAACTGTTTTTCATAACACTCAAATAAGAATGGGAATTGCATAATAGGTCTAGAAACCATCTCCAGAAAAAAGTGCATCATTATGAATCAGATACAATCATGTGCCGAGGGCGTTTTAGTGTTTGGGAATATCCTCTTGACCTCACCAGACAACTTACTGTAACGGCTGGCATATAAGGTTGCATATTCAAAGATTTGAAATTATGAATTTTAAATCCGTGGTAACAAATCCTTTGAATTTATTAGGATAAAATTCTAAATTTAAAGGATTTTAAATTCTTTAATCCTGATTTTAAATTATGTTTTGTAGAATATTGATGTATTTTCAAATTCTTTTTACAAAATAGTGTCCTTTAAAATCATTTCTCCAAATACTTCCCATAAATTGAAATCCATCAATCCAAATTCATTCTAAAAGAAAATGTCTTCCTTTATAAGTTTATTTTTATAGTGCTTTTATTGTCCCTTGTATAAACTGACCTGAAATTTTATCTGGGATTTTCACCCTTCTTTCAGGCTTGCTGCAAATTGCCTCCAATAATGCAGATAGTTGGCCTAATATCATAGGATCACATGAATAACAAGTAATATCTCCTTGGACAAACTATAATTCTGTCACTGGATGTTCTAATTGTCGACCAAAATTTCAGCGGTTCTAATTGTGTATTAGAATATGAGTTTGACTTCTCTGAAAATTATTATGAGCCAGTGAATCAAACCCCCCCCCCCCCCCCCCAAAA
>NC_026146.1:16274122-16282754 GCF_000512975.1 Sesamum indicum | reverse complement strand
ACCCCCCCCCCCCCCCTCCCAAAAAAAAAAAGTAATTGTCCCATTAAATAATGGGATGATTACACAGCGTTCCTAAAGTTTGATGTAATTATATGAAAAATTACATTTAATACTCCTGATGTTTGTAGTCTAACAAATAGATTTTTTATTAGTCAAAATTTACCAAATTTGTTGATATTAATAAGGCAAATTGAATGAAACTTCATATTTATTCTTGATTGACATATTACCTACTGATCAGGTCAAATAAATATTTTTTTGACAAAGCTACCCTCATACATCTTTATGCATGTGAGGAGGAATATCATAAGAGTATAGCTTTACCCTTATAAAAATAATTTGGTCATAAAAGATTTATTTGACTTGCAATAAATCAGTAATAGATCAATTTCATATAAATATGGATATTCATTTAATTTTTTTGCTAATGTGAACAAATTTTATTAATTATGTTTAATTGAAAAATCTATTTGTTAGACTAAACAAATGTCAAGAATACTAAATAGAAGAGTGACGTGTAATCATTCCTTAGATAATCTGACACTTCTTTGATACATATTAGGCTCTTAATTTATACGTCGCATTCTAAAATCTGGCATGTTAATCAACTTTATATCTTGAATGATTAATGTGTTCAATTGAACATTTTGATATTTGCATATGTAATGATAGTATTAATAAGCAAGAAAAGAAAAAAAAAAACAAAACGAGGTTAGTGTCAGCTGTAACCACGGGCAATAAGCAGAGGATCAGCCTTTCTAAGTACAACTAAGTGATGCATGTTTATTGTCTACCACGTCATTATTTCAGACAGTTCTGGTTGGTTCAGACTTGAGAGGTACTTAGTAACTGATTAATATAACGATTGATTAACTATTTACCCTATTAACACAGTGCTACCCGAAAGGCCAACTCTTGAGAAATTTTAGTATATTATTAGCACATAAGTAATTTTCTTCGTACCATTTGAAACTTTTATTTGGTTATATATTTTATATTGAGCGACAAAAAAACGTACGAGTTCAATGAATCTGAATAATCATTCAAATTTTTTAGTTGAAGTAAATGCAAATCCTAACGGGAGACTTGTAAAAAAAGTGTTAGCACTCTGACACTTAAGTTAGTATTGGATTTGAGATTGAATAAAGTCAAAAAGTAAAATAAATGTGATTGAAAATCGAGATATGGTAAATAAAATCAATAAAAAGTGCAAGAACACGTGATAATGCGTTTGTAGAGTACTTAGAGATTGTTTAGAGAGTGATAAGGTCTCATGAAGGTGTTCCCCGTATGTAGGAGTAAACCTGTATTTATAGGGGTATGCTCGTTTGTTGGGGGTCTATCCACCCACCTAAGATTCTTGCGGAAGTTGGTTAGGGTTGGTTGGGATAAGGGACATATCATCCTTATCCATAGTTGGATGTGTATTAATAGGATTCCTCTTCAATCAGGGGGTACCCCTCATCCACAGTGAGTCCTAGTTGCTAGGGAGTCCTTCCGTCTTTACTTTGTCTTGGGGACTCCTCCTTTGCAAGGAATCCCAGTCGCTAGGAAAATCATCCTAGGACCAATGTGGTCCATGGTGACTGCTGACAGCTGAGTTGATGAAGTGTCATGTGGGAGAGTAGGTTACCATGTGTGGGGATCTTTTAGGCCGAATATTTTGACAGATTTTGATCATCGTCCAAGTCAGGGATGTCCTGCACGTCCTCCTTTTGCCTATCTGTTTTTTGTGAGACACCCACCAGAGCCGCTTGCCAGATCATATTAAGTCTCTTAAAATGTTACGGGCCTCTCATTTTTTTTTTTTTTTTTGAATTGATTGGACCTCTTTGGACCAGTTTAGTTTTATGCACATAATTTATATACATATTTTATGTGTATAATATTGAATCATCTATAGTTTTACACATAGAATATATATATATATAATATGAAAATATAAAATTAATTTCTAATAAAATACTACTCAAATTTAAGTAGATGACGTAAAATTCAACTCAAAACCTAAGTGATGCTTTCTTTTGGTACATGTGTAGTTATTTAAAGGTAGCCCATTAAGATGGTGATCTAGTTGTCAAGTGTTGCGAGTTTGATCTTATGTAGGATGTATAGTTTGCTATTTTATATGGACGTATTAAGGCATAGCAGCGGACCATCTATTATACTTTATTTGGTAAATTTTGAGCTTGACTTATTAGTATGTTGGTGGAACTGTGGTGATCAAGTTAATAAGTATCTCAACAAGTTTTGGCACAAAAGAATACTCCATGCCCGTTAGATTTTTAAGTTGGAGTAATCACAATGAAATTATTCCGACTTAACCTTTTACATTTACGAAAAAAGAAATTAAAAGGTGTGGGTCTACCAGGCCGTATTTGTACGCATGACAATTTGCTGAACTCATGGACCACAATGCAATTCACCAACTTTTAAGTAAAAGGGGTAAAAAGCCTCATGAATTTGAGTCAACTTTGAGCCACTCGTGGTGCCATTATGATCATCCCATTTTATTTTAATTACCATAATTAAGTGATTTAAATCTTTTCTAAGCATGTCTTATCCAATATATACAAAGAATCTACAAAATCACCATTTAATTCATTGAATCTACTACCCTTTAGTGTGTCTTGATCACTATATCCACAAAGAAATATTAGCTTTATTTAAATGAAGCAACAAAAATTTACTAGAAAAAGTGAAGTTGGCCAATAGAAGGGCCATTTACCACCCTTTACACTATAAGTGATCAACCACTACAAATAGCCTATGATAGCAACTCAACTCCTGCATTCTTGGTGTGCTAGCTGTTGCTAAGGTTGCAAGAATGGTTTCAGCTTCTCCTCCACAGCCCAAAGTGAGTTGCTTTCTTTCTTTCTTGTTTTGACCATCAGTTCTCTTAAGCTAGAAAAACTGGCACTATTTGTTCTGTAGTGACTAATTTGTATGCATTGTTGCAGGAAGTTCCGTCGGATGAGAAATGGGCAGAAAACGGCCCCCCTCGCGAGGCAGAGTGGTGGTACTCGACCTTTCACACCGTCACAGCCATGGTTGGTGCTGGAGTTCTCAGCTTGCCATATGCCATGGCTTACTTAGGATGGTAAGTAAAATTTTTGGTCGGAGCTAGTTCAATTATGGGATAACTACACTGACACCCTCAAAGTTTTGATGTATTGTAAATGAAGGATTTTTGTTTTAGAATTATGTTGCAATTCCTTGCAGTCATGTTTTATATTACGTATTCCCTTGAGACAAGATGATAAGTAGAAATTCATATAGCCTAAAATGAAGAATTAGCTTTATTTTCTAAAGTTAAGGAGCTCTTTAAATAGCCCATGATTTATAAGATTGGATGATGAGAAAATCTGAAGATTGCAGCAGGAACTAGTTTTAGCTTCAAAAAAGTTGAGGGGCTTTTCTACAATATACCAAATCTCATAGGGTTATCTTTTTCTGTTTCATTTGATCTACCAGTTCAGTTGCCTCAATGGCCTTGTATCTCATTGTCACAGGGGACCTGGAACATTTGTGATGATACTATCATGGTGCATCACCTTGCACACCATGTGGCAAATGACACGGCTCCACGAATGCGTTCCTGGGATTCGTTTCGACCGATACTACGACCTGGGACGACATGCCTTTGGGCCAAGACTCGGGCCCTGGATAGTGCTGCCTCAGCAACTCATTGTCCAGGTGGGCTGTGATATTGTGTATATGGTCACTGGAGGGAAGTGCCTCAAGAAATTCATGGAAATAGTCTGCACCACTTGCACCCCTATCAGGCAATCTTACTGGATTTGCATCTTTGGAGGCCTTCATTTTTTCCTCTCTCAGCTGCCTGACTTCAATTCTGTCACTGGTGTTTCGTTGGCGGCTGCAATCATGTCACTATGGTAATTGATCTTTTGCACAGTTATGTTACTGCTAGGAAATATAAGACAGGCTGTTGAACCTTTTGCAACCACAAATTTATGTTACTAGAATGTAAGTAAAACCGCACTTTTGGTGCAGCTACTCAACTATAGCCTGGGCGGGCAGCCTTAGCAAGGGACAAGCCCCGAACGTGAGCTACGCGTACAAGAAGACGAGTGGGGCTGATGCCATGTTCAGGGTCTTCAATGCTTTGGGGCAGATCACATTTGCTTATGCTGGCCATGCAGTCGTGCTGGAGATTCAGGCCACCATTCCATCCACTCCTGAGAAGCCCTCAAGGGTGCCGATGTGGAAAGGCGTTGTCTTGGCCTATTTCGTTAATGCAATATGCTACTTCCCTGTCGCCCTGATCGGGTATTGGGCGTTTGGACAAGAAGTCCCTGATAACGTACTGGTGGCGCTTGAGAGGCCGGCATGGCTCATTGCGGCTGCTAATCTGATGGTGGTTGTTCATGTCATCGGAAGCTATCAGGTGGAGTAGTGTGGATGTAATATGTGTTAATGATTTATGATCATTGGATGTATTGATATGCGTATGTGATAAGTGAATTGAGGTGATGGTTGCAGGTTTACGCAATGCCGGTGTTTGACATAATGGAGAGAAGCATAGTGAAGAGATTGAACATTTCACCTGGATTTGCTCTCAGGCTCATTGTTCGTTCTGCCTATGTTGGTAAGAATTTTTTAAAAGAATTTAAATAAAGTTTGACCGAACAAAAAAGAATTATAAATGAACTCCAAATGGATCGTGTAATTTGTTACTGTACCCTTCATTTCAGAGAAATTACAAATGCTCCTATTTAGTTCACAATGTTTAAATTCAACATCTTTTCATTTGAATTAGGGGTTAATTACAGTTTACCCCATAAAAGTACAGTAGGCACAAAATCTTCTTAAATAAAAAAAAGGGCACCTAACTCCTAACCTTTTTCAAAAAAAAATTCAGGGATCACGTTGCTTTTTTCTTTAATAATTTCAAAGGGTTGTGTTGTCTTTGTTTTTGTCAAAAGATTCTTTACCTGTCAATATTTGAGGTTCATTTATAACCCTTAGAATTGACAGTCATGTTTAGGAAAATGACAAAAATACCCATGTTTGCTCAGAAACACAGTGTTGTGATTATTAATTTGGTATCTAATCTCGAAAGAGAGATAAATATAAGGTTCTTTTAATGACAAAAGATGAAAAGAAGGGATTTTCGTAATTTTAGAAGAAAAAAAATTTACAGTCAATAATTACACTATCCTGTAATTAGAAATTATGTCTGCTATAACTAATCTAATTAAGAAAAATAATAAATGAATTTGCAGAGGAATTATATATTCTTGGTTCATGCTATATTATACATATATACTCAAACATATATATGAATGAATTGGAATGTTGCAGCTTTCACCCTATTCATTGGTGTGACTTTCCCTTTCTTCGGTGACCTCCTCGGTTTCTTTGGTGGCTTCGGCTTTGCTCCTACTTCTTACTTTGTGAGCCCTTAATTATCCTAATTATTTATTTATTTATCCTCGATCATCATATTATATATGGTATTAATTAACTATATATAAATGTGTGTGTGTGTGATGAATATACAAAAATGTGCAGCTACCTAGCATAATATGGCTGAAAATTATGAAACCACAGAGATTCAGCCGCTCATGGATTATCAACTGGGTAAGCATATATTCGGACATTAATTACACCAACTTCATTAATTTTCTCGTCCCTGGAGACGATAATATTTATGTTGTTATGATTGGTCATGATCGTAAAAGTTTTGTGAATTAAACAGGCATGTATAGTTGTGGGAGTGATGATCATGGTGGCCTCCACCATCGGCGGCCTGCGAAATATCGTTGCTGATTCCTCCACTTATGATTTTTACTCCTAATTATTGCGCTACTTAATTTTCACTCTTCTCTTCTGTTGTGTTCGTAGGATTAATTAAGAATTATTAATGTTGTTGAGCGTTTAAGGTCGTCATCTGCCATATGTTGTTAATGTATTATTATTCCATATATGTAAGTGTATACTATTCGCATGTTAAAGTCATGTCAATTTCGATCCACAATCAATCAATTTCTACTTCCACACTTTGATATTTTACGATAGTTTTTATATTGAATTGTTCATGTACAGGACCCTATTTTGAATGTAGATCGTTATGATAAATGTGATAACACTGTCGTGTACTAATTTAAAAATTCACACCATGTGAATTACGACCCATTTGAATATCCTTCAGCAGATTTTGAAGAAGTATGAAAAAAACAACACAAAGATTTATATGATTCGGGGGAAAAAAAACCTTCTACTTTGATGGTTATTTAAAATTAAGCTCGACTAGGATTATGTTGTGTGTATAAGTAAACCAACCTATTATTGATGTATTGTTTAATTTATTGAGATATTAATATAATCATGTATGTAATCACCGCTCAAAAAACAAATCTAGAAATATGAATTATAATTCCAAAAGTTGAGTTGTTTAGGCTGTTCAACAACTCCGTGGGTTAGCCTCTTAATGAAAAGGAATATGGAGGAAAAGGAGTGAACAAAAAAAAGGGGTGATAATTTTTCGCCTTTAAAGTTTAAACCTCTTTTTATCCCCCCAACAAAGAGTTTCTTTCTTTATTGTGTCTTGTCTTTATAATTAGGCAAACAAGGTAGATGGAAAATCATTTTCCCTTCAATTTATCGCCTTTTCTCTTTTCCCCACCAACCTTCTTTCAGTCCCTTAAACCCTCGACAAACACGACCTTAAGGATAACTCACCCGGAAAAGAAGTAAAAAAAAAAAATTAAGAGAGAGAGAGAAAGGAGCATCTTACCTTTTGAGACTTTTGGCTTCATGAGTTCATACTGTCAAATAATCAACGACAGGCCCGATTGGTTGAATTAACTTTATTAAAATATTAATTAATAGTGAAGTTCTATTATTAATATATTAGAACTACAAGGTTTGTTTAGACCCTAAAGAACTTATTAAGAATTTATAAAACTCTTTTTATAATTTTATGTCGTAAGAATTTAGTAAGTACTTACGAATATTTTCTTTTTAAGTTGTCAAATATCTTACAATTCATTATGACCAATGGGTTCAGGTTTTTGTGGAAAGTGGGACAGTACTCCACCACATGATGATGTTTGCCGTCAGATGTACATCAAAACATTTCATTAATCAGCACTAAAACTCACATTAATCATTACAACCGGAGACCCTAATATCATCAACTTAGGGAGTTCCGATTGTTGCGTCAGAGCTTATCACCAATCTTTCTTCATGAATATAAGCCTTAGGCTCTAAATATGTCGCTCACAGCTTAAAATTTGTAAACAGCTAAAGCCGGAGCAGGTGTCATAGAGAAGTCGTGTTTGGTGATTGGCTTTTATGAGTACTAGCTTTGGTCAATTTTGAATGATCCATACCATTCATTGTGTGAGTCCTAATATCAGCCCTTCGCCATCAACCGTGTTGATTTCATGAAGCTAATCAGTCCCCAGAGGCCCAACAATTTTATTTTATTTGCTTGGTAGGGTTTGATGATCTGGTTCCTCTTTGAATTCACCTCAAACACAACTATAATCTATAGTGAAGGCCAAACTACGCCATTTCCACTTACTTTCGTTTGCGGTCTGCAGGAAAAGATGAGATATATATAAAAAAAAGAAAAAAGGTGTTGACAAGTCACTTGTCATGAAATTAATATACTCTAAATAAACTGTAGCAACCAATTACACAACAAATACAACTGTACTTGTCATTGTAATTGCCATGTACTTTTTTTAATATGACGAGGTCCAATTCGAAGTGAAATTTCCGCCTTAGCACCTACTAATGATTGCATTGGGGAGCATCATACAAGCGTACCTACCACTAGTAAGTGAGATGACTCCACGAAAACATTTTGGCACACCCACAAAATATTCATGGGCTCCTAAAGAGAGTGGAACCACTACTAGTGTCTTGCACTAATGTACTGGAGATGTGATAGAAGAAGTGCTAAGCTTTCTTCATTTTGTGGGGAAAAAGCACAGTTTTTTACTCGAATGAGTTTGACAACCAGATGATTGACAGACGTAATCATCTTACCTAATTTTCCAATTAATACAATGTTCTGGTATTAGTTGACGCTGCCTAAGAACAGAGAGGATGAACTGTAATGCCCGTACTCTTAAATTCTACTCATCCACAATTAAGCTTAGCCAACACCTCCAAAGCTATGTTGCTATTGTTCTCAACAAAGTCGCAATCAACTGATCAAGAAACAGAAATTGCTGCTTTTCCGTTTTCTTGTGGTGTGTACTTAAAGGGGAGAACAAGTACCATAAGGTCGATCTTCTAGAGCATGAAGTAGCTGCTGTTTGAGAAAGGAATTAAAGGTTGATCAATTCACAGTTGATGCATATATCTCTGAACACGTACTGAAAAGCAAGGGATACTATAGGATAATGAAGAAAAAGCATCAGTGAAAAGAATGCAATAATCTCCCAATTTCTTGCAATCAGGTTCAGTGTTAGCATTGATCATGCAAATTGGGAGCTGCTCTATCTGCTTTCTTTCTGAATTACGAATGGGTAATATCTTTGAGTACCTTTTGTCATCCCCTGAATTACTAATGGATAACAACTTCTACAATGTTAAATGTCTATTTTTAACCACGAGTTATCTTCATTTCTGCATGCGACAACAAAAGCAAGTT
>NC_026146.1:16225811-16274112 GCF_000512975.1 Sesamum indicum | reverse complement strand
AGCTACATAACATGCTTCAGTATTTATATTCACTTGCTATTTGAGCAATGTTGTATAATAGATGAGAATTTCAGACTGACCTCAGTAATTTGGAGGCATCATGACTCAACAGTTGAGAGAAAGGATTGGATTCCAAAAACAATGAAAAGAACTCCTCCAGAGAGTGCAACCTAACATCCAGCACATTTTAGCCCCTTCAAACGAAAAGAAAGCCCAAGGCAATATAAGTTCAGGAACTGACCACTTTTTCAGATATTTGAGTTGCTAGACTTTTTCCTCCCAGGACAGCAGCTGTAGTACACAAAGCTTGTCCACTGATACAAGGTAAAGCAAACCAAATATGATTTACCACATTGCAAATAAATCTCGCATTAAACTCTATGCTCAAGCTCATAAATCGTCCATAACCAAACACGAAAGAATTCAATGATAGAGAGGGAGATTTGGATAAGGTAATCCATCATGAAAGACATGCAGCTAGTATGGGCTTACAGGATTCCACCAAGAACAACGCCCAGAGGATTCTCATCTGCAGCCAAACCTATTGTGGCAAGCTGAAAAAACAAAGAAAATCGTGATTGATACTTCAAATAGGGAAGGAAGAAAAATTATAAAATAGATTAAGCAAGATTCGCCTTTTCCAATATCTTCCTACCTGACTCTTATCACCCCATTCACCGAAGAAAGTAATGGAGAAAGCCTAGAGCGAAGGAAAAATAGATTTTTAGTAATCATAATTGGGCTTTCCTGAAGTTGACTGATTAAGAGAATAATTAAGAACCTTCAGCAAGATGGGGGAAAAGAATTGAGATAGAAAGGGGCGACTTTGTTTTTTCCGATCATCTGCATCCTACAACAACATAAACAGAGGAAAAAATCATTCTGGTCAATTATGGTTAGTTGTGAAATGCCAGAACCCATATCATGCAAAAAATCATATCAAATCCACTTATAGAAACTAGCCTATTATGATATATGGCTGTACACAACCAGATTATGGGCAGCCTCGTCCATAGAACACATAAAAGATATCTCATAGTTTGACAACATTCATTTTCACGGGCATTGGACAAAGGTCATAAAAGCCTTTTGCCTGCCATCCAGAGTGATTTGAAATTCTAAAATAAAGTGATACTTTTTCACTCATTATAATATTAATGCAGTGGTATAATGTAACTCTGACCAGAAGGAAAGAACTATCAGAAAGTAACATGCTGGTGTTATCTTGATGAGACCTTTCTATTTGCATATCTCACAAAAAAGGCGTACATGCTGCATTTTCATAAACTTGGAGCAGCAGATCACTACAGTCTCTATGATAGAATAGATCCTATGTTTTAGAAAATGTATTCCCTTTTCTCGCTGTGTAGAGAGGATGATGATATCATATGCAGAAACTAGAACATGATATTTTTCTAAATGGTCTGGTTCCTTTTCCGTCCTCAAAAAGGCTACTCCAGCCGTAAGGTATAGTTCTTGGACTGTGGCAACTTGCATTCTCGTATTTTCACATGCTCATACTTAACTAGAAAGTCAATCTTGCATAACGTGCTTGAGCCCCAATCTAGCAGACTTTAATATTATAGACAGCTTTATGAGACAATACTGCAATGTAATTCTGTTCAGCCAGCCACAAGTATCTCCAATTTAAAAAAGATATGGACCAAGAAGGTAGCGGCAAAACACTGCAACATATAAAGCCTTACCTTATTATTCTCTTTGGTTTCTCCAGCATTACTTTTAATAGCAGCGTCCTAGCCAAAATCATAAAAGTGAAATAAGTGAACTTCAGAGTTTTAAAGTAAAGGCTTAAAGCACAAGATACTAACCAGTTCCTTTTCAACTTCAGCCAATTCTTCAGCCTCTCTGTTGGGGGAAAGAAAAAAAACCAGCAAGATTACATCAACTAGTAACTTGTTGAGAGAATGTTATTTCTTCAAGCAGAAGGACTAAAGGCAAGAACGGAAGGATAACAGCTTACCCATCATTAAATGCATCCCATAGAGACCATAAGCCGAACCCCAGAAACAATAATGTCGTGATATGATGAGTCCATTTCCGTGGGATCTGCATAGAAAATATATGGAATGAATAGGAAAATTGTCAAGGTATATTATCAAGCATGTAGCTATTCCCATAAGATACAGAGGTCACACATATTCTATCTTAGGGTAATTTGCACCCACAATAGCTAGGCTTGCATGGTTGATACAGAAAAACATGAAAGTCAAACTACATAAATGGGAGACCCCAGCCTTCCATAAATCAAAATCTTGAATGCACCACGTCAGCCATGGAAATCTAGGAATTTGCCAATAAGGTAAAGAGTAGAGGCCAACTGAACCCGGGGACACGGGAAGTCGGAAACCTGATAATAGAGGCAATGATGGTAATTCTTATGCATGACCAAATTGCTCTGTTTTTGTGATGCTCGATTGGCCGCAACCTCAAAAGGCGAGGTTGCAATCGTGAGAACCAGCACTGAGCTGACTCTAGTCTACCCCAAGGTTTCTGTGGGTGCACCAGTGTCCCGTTAGACGAAACTCACAAAATGTATCAAGAGGGTAATGACTACTTTGCGCATGTTTCAAACCATATATAAAGTTTAAATAGGACAAAGACATTGATCTTTTGTAAACTGCGCGATAGTTGGTGGAATGGCTCTGTCAGGAAGAACATCTATATAAGTATAATAGATGATTAAAGGAGTTAACAAGCCAGCAGGACGCAAGAGGGGTAGGCAAATTAGAGCTGAAGGCAACAAAAACTTATTCTTAATCAATATTTTCCATACTTCTTTATGTAATATAGAACTTGAAAGGAGCAATTTCAATTGATTCTAATGCAACCACTTACAAGATTTGGAGCAGCCCAGCCAACAACAGCTGATAAGATAGTCATAACCTAGAAATCAGCAAAGAATTTGCAATCATTTGAGAGGCTCAGTATATGAACAAAAATCAAACAAACAAAATTAAGATAGACATATAAGTTTCTTACAATCAGAGCTCCAAGGCAACCTGACAAAACAAGCCTTCTTGGGTGACGCATTGCTAAGATCTGAAACAAGTAATAATATCAGAATCTGAGATTGTTTAATTCCGAAAAAACAAAAAGCTAAAGCAGTCTTAAGTTAATCCTGGTTCACATTTTCTTTAGCAAATGATGTGGTGCAGAAGAACTCGAAATCTTCCGTCAGAAGAACAAGGTGAGGTGGGTCAAGGTAATGCAAAATCATCCAGCCTAAGAGAAAAGTTAGTAATGACTTTAAGATTCTTAACCTATTAAACATAAAGATATGTCGCCTTGTCTTGACCATTCTAGTTGCAGACTCCATTTTTTCCCACTTCCTAATAAACTTAGAGAAAAGATACTATTTCTCCAATTTAAAGTTTCATTCAACATAGATTAACTAGGTAGATGCTTCAAGCCACCCTATTGGAAGCAATTTATAGAACAAAAAATTTTGCAAACAAGAGGGACCAGCTGAATTCATTCCTTTTCAAGTCAGAATGTTTGTATATCCATTTTCATCATTACTGCAGATCTATTTTAGATTAATAAACTGCCCCAAAATGTATAATACATCAAATTATGTCAGAACGATGGAGGGTGGGGAGTGTACAACATGCGTCCTTCTTCCACTTTACTACATAATCTGAATTTCTTAAGCAATCAATTGTTCTGCACTCAAAATGGTTCACAATCGAACACATTCCCAGGACAACCAAAGAATAGTGAAAAAAGAAAAGGCATCATGCGAACCACCTATTTTTGGCCCATGTCATAGATAACCGAGCATTGAAGCAAACTTGCATATCATAAACACAGCCGCACCATTTAAAGATTAAACCACAGCACCTTCAATAATCAATTTCGAAATCCAGTAAAGTTATCAAATTTGAAATTGGAAAGGGAAAAATACAAAAGGTCAAAATCAAAATACAAAATCTCAACGATCCAATTCGACTGCAAACAACATCTGTTTCAGTTGCCAATGCTTGCACGTAAACAACAAACAATTACAATCGACTTGAAACAAATTGAAAAGTGTAACTATCAAGTATTACCATTACAATTGACATTTATTATTAATTCATGTATTTACCAAAGTCACAGCAACTCAGACCACCAAATCAACAACTAAAAATCTCCACCTAAGCAACTCGAACAACACGTGAAACAATCCACAACTAGTAGCTGGATCAAAATCTTTTGGAATATATATATATATATATATATATATATAAATCTTACAGCAGCTGCAAAAAAAGTCTTGTCTCCGATCTCCGACAACACCGTCATTGCCAGCGACTTCGTGAACCCCTATTAGATTCAAACAACACACAGATTAACAAAAAAAAAAAAAATCTTAAAATCACAGAGAAAAAAGACACATTTAAAAGCTACAAAACAGAGGGGGCGTCACGTATTACTTGCACAACAGAGAGGCCCATAATTTTTCTTGTATTTCTGAGTAAAAGAAAAATGGGTGGATTGATGAAAAGAAAAGGAGCCTAGATTTTTGGAGAAAATGGAAGAGCTTTATGGGTATGAAGGTCGTAGCCTTATTATATATGTATAGATATAGAGGGTGGTGGTGTGGGTGCGTCCGAGTCGGACTCGGTGGATCGCCACTGAGTCCGGGGATTGCAGGAATCTTGTTTTTGGGTTTGTTTTGTTGGTACGAATCTGTACCAAGCACTAAAAGGAGTGGCCTTTCAGCTTTTCAACACCAAAACCAAACATTGATGATGATGATGATTGCAATAAGTTAAATGTTTATGCCCATTGGGTTTTTCATTCATTATCATTGATTTATTTTATATTTTATATTTAATAATTTATATTCAATATATGTAATGTTATATGCACTAGTAGTAGTAATAGTCGTAGCGGGTCCTAGCGCCTACTATTGCTTCCTTTTTACGCTTTCATTTTCTGTTGTTTGCTGCCCCTCCAAACTCACCAAACACTTGTCAACTCACCCAACCAAACTTTGCTCTCATCATAAATTCCATTTCTCAAATTATAAAATTTTAAGTTACAATATAAGACATTTTTTATTTACTTAGTCCATGTAAATTAAGAATTGTCAACTCAGATAAATATCTACATACAATTATGGTTTTAGACGTTTGATTAAAAGTAAAACTAGTGACGATATCATTTATTTTGATTTATTTGTCATGCCGTATAAGATAGGGTGGGGACAGTGGGGAAAGACTTGTGTTGCTAACAAGCTGCATTGTTATTACTATCCGCTCCTTTTTTGTCAAAATTTTATTTAATGTTGGTTTACACTTTAATATGTGCCCATCAGTATCTATGTTTGGACTATTATTTTGTATCTAGTTACTATCAAACATCATTTTTATTTAAAATTTCTCTTCTTTTCTCCCCAATAAAGTCTATTATCGTACCAGCAAACTAAATGGTTTGAATCGTAAATTAGATCTATAAATCAACACAAACGAAATTAACATATATTTAACCGATGCCCTGATTGATATTATATCAGCATTTTATTTTTTTAATTATTATTATCATGATTTTATTTATTTTGTTCTTATTGCAATTTTATTTTAATTGACGAACGTAAATTAAGTTCAAACGTATTTTTATTCTAAAAAACAAAATTGCTAAACCATATATTTATAACTTTCTCTTTAACGAAAAATGAGAACTTTCATTACGCAGTAATATTCGAAAATAACAAATGAAGAGCTGTTGGGGGACAATAGAACCAAAAGCCGAACGGGCAAAGAAGTTTGCAACAACATTACCACTTCTTCTAACCAAACTAAATTGACAAGAAAGAAATTTTTCAGCACGACAAATCAGTCCAATGGGCGAGAGATTCCGCTCACGAGCTTCCAGCTTCCTCATTTAATATCGACTTAAAGAGCACCACCGGGGAATCAAGGATCTGTCCAAGCACAGATGTAAGAGCCTGAACCAACCCTCCACCTACAGTCGACAAGGAACAAATATTGGGCCGCCAGTAAGCTATTCGAGTGAAAAAAAGGGACAAGTCCCGAACGAAGCCGACAAGACATCACCATTCGGAAAATAACGAGCTCGGAGGACTCGGTTGAGGAGTTTCTCCAGGTGACACCAGATGCGCCATAATTGCTTAGCCAACATAGCGAGATTAAATAACTGAAGTTGTTTGGAACCCATCCCGCCCAATAACTTGCTCTCACATAACTGCTCATAATAGACCCAATGAATTTTTTTTTACTCTCGTTATTTCCACTAAAACTTGGACACCATTCCACGGATTTCACTCAAAAAGGTGAATGGAAGCCTGAAACATCCCATAACATAAGTAGGAATAGCCTGAATAACAAATTTAATGAAACATCCCATAGCATAAGTAGGAATAGTCTGAATAACAAATTTGACCAACACCTCCCTACCCGCTTGAGAAAGGAGTTTCGCGTTCTTGCCAGTGATTCTCGCCCAAATCCTATCTCGGATGGTGGCAAATAGGTCCAGCTTAGAATGAGAAATTCTGGAAAGAAGGCCGGAATAACACGCCAACTTGTTCTCCCGCTTAATAGAAAAGCCCAACCACAATAAGAGAGCAAGTGTCCTCCTTCACGTTCCTACTAAACACGACTGAAGATTTTGAGACATTAATTTCCTATCCCAATGCTAGCCGGTATATCTCTAGAATGCCTTGAACTGCCCTCGTGCTCTCGAGAGAGGCTCCATAGAAAATTAACATGTTATCCGCAAAAAGGAGGTGGGAGATGGAAGGAGCAGCTCTACAAATGGACACCCCCTTAATCCGACCACCTCTGCTCCGCACTCCTTAACAACAAACTGAAAGATTCTGTACAAAGCAAGAATAAATATGGGAGAGATGGTCCCCCTGACGGAGTCCCTGCTCGGGAATAAGGGAACTAAATTGTTTGCCACCAAGCATAAAGGAAAAAGAAGACAGAGGAAACACAAAGCATAACTAAACGAATAAATGGGAGAGAAAAATCGAGTTTAACTATCACCTGCTCCAGGAAGGACTATTCAACCTTATAATAGGCCTTGCTAATATCGAGCTTGAGTGCCATCCAGCCCTGTCCTCCCCCGATTCTCGTATTTAAGAAGTGATTCAGTTCAAAAGCAAGTAAAATATTGTCAGTAATGAGACGATCAGAGACAAAAGCAGATTGAACCGGAGAAAAAATATCATTCAGAAAAACTTTCAGCCTATTTCCTGATATTTATTGGTCTAACCTTTTTATTTTTTAAACTATTTGCAATACCATAGCTGGTAAATTATATTTAACCCCATAAAACTATTATACTAATAATTCGGTATTGAGTAATAGTTGACAGAGAACAAATTTTAAAGTCAAATTTGTATATTTTCTACATGTATATATTCACAATTAATGAGAAACTATTCCTAATGTTAATTATCATCGTATCAAGTTTTCATCAAAGTATATTACCTACCAAAGGATTTGCAATCCAGAAATATATAACATATCGGTTCCTTCCTTTGAAACATTAATTAATTCTTGAAATCTCAAATTTAGGTTTCAAACAATATGTAGCTTGTAATTTTAATTTCACTATTTCTTGAGTTTCTATGACTTGATTTATTTCATTATTTTGAGCCTCGAATTAGCATTTAGTCCGCCCCACATAAATCTTATTATTTTCGATTTTATTCGATGATTTTTAGTATACAAAATTGGACGCTGTTTTTCCGGCAATATAATACGTCAATGTTCTTGCATGAATTCGCCCAATCAACTGATTGATTTCTTGTATTAATAGTTGACTCTGTATATTATATAGTATATACTGCTTACTCACAATGACTTCTTCACCCTGATTTTTTTTGCTCAACCAACGTACGTACCAATCTAAAATTTATAAATAATATAATTTAAGAAATATTTGCAATAACTTCTAATTTTATTGTAAATTAAACCGTAATAAAAGTTGAGTATTTTGAATACAAAAATAAAAAGTAAAAAGTTGGGTAAAAGAGATTATTTATTTATTTTGCAGAATTTTAAGTTTAGGATTTAGGGTATACGTGAAAATTAGACAAAAAATAAATTTTAGGACTAATTTTTCTAAAAAATAAGAAATAAAAAGTTAGGCTGTTAAAATATATGTTTTTATTTAAAAATTTTAATTATAACTACATTATATATTTAATTATTTATAATTAATATATATCAGTTATCGATATCAAATATATATAACTAATCGATAAATATTATTAATATTAAACCTTCAGCTATTATTCAAATAAATCAATAACCACACAAAGATGGAACTTGAAAGCCACAAATTTGTTGATTAAATTAGCTTTCGTTGACAACTTTTTTTTATTTTCAGAACTCCTAAAATTTAAAAAAAAAACACATAAACACAACATGATTGAGAATAATAGGGGTGGCCGTGATGCACAGGTTATCATTAAATAAACATGCTACCAAGACACAACAGCATTCGAAGCGCAAGCTTTGCTGGCGCAAAACAGCCCACTAGTTGGTGGCGGCGGAGAGTCCCACATACAGCTGTCGCCACCACCCACGGCGGCGGTTGTTGCCCACGCACTCTTGATAATGGGAAGAAAATGGGCGAGGATGCGTCTGGGAATTTGCTAAAACAACGTAAGACCAAAATGGAAAAGATTTGTTAATCTGAATCTTTATCAAGTTTGTGTAGAAACGAGTAAAATATTTATTGATTAAAGATAAGGAAATGGTGGAAATAGGATATATTTAATTAAATGCTGCCAAATCCTAAAAGATATAAATTAAGCAATTATTAATTACGGGATAATAGAAATCAAGTGGCCTTAGCCAGATACTAATTCGGTCTACCCATCCATCCCCACAACACCCAACAAAGCATGTGGCTCTTACGTGCTCGTAAGTAGCTGATAATTGCAAGGATAACAAATAATTAATCTAAATTTAGTTCTATATTTAATTTGATCAAACTTAGACTGTTTGGTTATAAAAGAATATGAATTGAGAAACCCCTTATGTATTTCAGAAAAGTTTATAATTTTATGACGCTTTACGTTTCAAATTTTACATAGTCGATTTCATAAATTTCGTAGACTTTGTAACATTTTACTATAAATTTGGGAAAGTATTAAAATATTTTAAAAGATTATAAAATAATCGAAATAGTGAGTTAAGACAAGTATTATGGTTAAGGTAGTTTGGGTTGTGGCTTCATAACATTAGGCAAGACTCTTAGGCTATTGAGGTCTCCAGTAGTTGAGGTTAGGTTCTACCTTTTTTCTTCATTTTATCTTTTAATTTCTTTCTTTTCATTAACCGCATGACATATTTGCAAATAAGATAATATTTATTATGAGCGTTTGTTTCCAATTGGACCTATCAATTTCCAAGGTAAACATAGCATATTCCTTGCAGCCTTGTTCGGGAAAGTTCATGTTTATTCTCCGCCCAATGAAAATCCTTTTACTTTCTTTGTCATGCTCCCACACTTCACCTTCGGTATCACACCCTAAAAATTGAGAGTGCATACAATACATTGGGATGTAAATTCTAAAATAAAAATAAAAATATAATCTTTTAAATTAAAAGGAAAAAAGTAATACTTCTATAATAAAATAATGCGATAATTACACCGCTTTCTTTCAAAATTTGATATAATTACATGTAGATGTTTTGTAGTCTGGTAAATTATATTTAGTACCTTAACATTTGTTTCAATATAACAAATAGGTTCTTTCACTATTCAAAATTTATCAAATTTGTTGGTATTCGTAAAAAAATTAAATAAAAATTCATATTTACCCCTATTCGACTATAAAAGATAGTTTCTTTAGAAAATTTTATTTACTTTGAAATAAGTTAATAATAAATCAATTAGAGATAAATGTAATTTTTTATTACTAATATTAACAGAATTGATATATTTTAATTAATGAAGAGATTTTTTATATGAAATAAAATAAATGTTAAAAATATTTAGGTATAATGATATTAAATTTGGTGGCGCTGTGATAATCTCCCTAAAAGAAAAGAGCGCGTGGGGGATTAGCATAGCCCCAACCATAATTGAACCTCGCAAAAAAAGGGTGGCAACTACCTGGCAACTCGCTCCCTCTCTTTATTTTTTCTCCATCATTCTCACATGAAATGATAGCCGTTTCGTTTTTTCTCACTTCTTTCCCCCAAATTTCCTTTTCTTCTTCTACTCCCAAATTCTTCAATCACTCTGTCATTTTCCCTCCCCCAAGACTACTGTTGCAGTCAAATTTCCTAAACCCTAGCAAAATATTTCTTATGTCCGCTACCCAACAAAATCTTGATCCATTGTATTCGCTAGTGTTTGCATTTTGCTTGTAGCGGTGGCCTAATGAGTGACTCTCGCTCTTCCTCCTCGTCTTCTTCCTCCTATGACTCCGCCGTCGGACCTTCGGAAGCGGTAGGACATGTTGCTTCTGTTTTGTGCCTTTTCGAGCGTGAGTTTTGATTATTTGAGAGTTTGCTGAAATTTCAATTTCCTTGCGTTTCTGGCGAGTGCCGTCGCAGGTCAAATCGTTTTCTTTTTTCTTTCTTGGGATGATCGGCGAGTTGATCAAAGTCTTTTTTTTTTTCCTTTTAATTGTTTTTGCTTTTGTTTCGCCTAAAATGGTCGTTCTTTGATCACCTTGTCTCCGTTTAAAAACTTTGGATGAAATAATTAAATTTACAACCTTTTGGAAAGTTATGCTTTGACTTGCTGTTCCCTGATTATCCAAGGCGCTAAAAACTCGGAAGAGTTCGAATTTGCTCTATAAATTTAACTTACTGCCGGACTGCATATTGTTGCCTGCAACAAGGAAAGCAGCGGGTTGGTGTGGGAGAATGTTGTCGAAGTTTATGGTTTCGATATCACTTGTTAAGTTTAGTTTAAATAAAAAACCAAACTTTTGGTGGATCCAAGTCAACTCTGTTAAAGTAGGGTCAAATGGTGACTTGTGATCTAAGCTTGGTGAAAACTTTGGATATAAGCTATATAATATATTGAATTTCTAGTGTGCATCAAATACTTGCTGGAGGCACAAATTAGGATAATTATGTAACAGAGATTTTTTTTTATTCATTTATGTGAATCATGTTGCAAAAATGAATTGCAGAATATTGTCGGGAGTCATTCGTCTTCTCAGGGAATCTCTCCAATGGTGTCTCGTCACTGGCGGGATGTATTCTGGTTGCTCATATTTTTGGCACATTTGATTGTGGTAGGTTTTGTTCTTGGGGTTTTTGGGCTAAATAGGTTTAAGCAACCAGATAGGTTGAACATTGATAGGTATACAATGGGGTTTCTTGAGAACAAGGATGGTTTAACTGAAGACTACTGGCCATTGTATGCTGTCGCCAGTGGAGTTGGAGCAGTTCTGGGTTGGACTTGGTTGTTGTTGCTGGGTTCACGGGCAAATCAAATGATGAAGTTCTCAGTTCACATTTTGACTACATATCTTGCTGTCATCAGTGTGCTGTGTTTTTGGGTCGAGCAGTTTTTCTGGGGTGTTGCATTTGCTATAGGTGCTGCATTGCAATTCTTGTATGTTATATCTGTCATCGACAGGTAAGTGCTGTCACCTTTTCTGGTTGATGTATTTGAGTTTAATTTTAGATCATGTTTATGGGTGAAATAAGTGCTTGATTTAGAATAACCATGATCGATAGCTTTTAACATCATCTTTTAGTTGACTTCAGATGCTTTGTGAAAAACAGAGACCTGATTTGTTGAGAAAAGTTATCTGAGAGAATGATCTTTTTGCCCCATTCGCTTTTCTCTGACTCGCATATTCCCGTAGGCTTCCGTTTACTATGCTGGTGCTACAAAGAGCAGTGAAGATGGTATGGAACCTTCCCGAGGTCAGAAGAGTGGCTTGCATTTTTATGCTAGTAATGCTTTTATGGCTAGCTCTGTGGTCTTTCGGTGCTGCTGGGGTTGTGGCTTTAGGCATTGGTGATGGTGGTCGCTGGTGGCTTCTTGTGGTGAGCTGGCAAGTTTTTGCTCTGCATATCATGTTTCATAGGAAGTATTGCAACATAGTTGCTATCACTACTCATCTTAGAACATGAACATAGTGCTGTCACTTGCATGCACAGGTGCTTTGTGTGAGCTTGTTTTGGACTGGTGCAGTTCTCTGTAATGTGGTGCATGTTGTAGTTTCGGGTATGGTTTTTCTTGTCCTTATTCATGGTGGTCGAGAAGCAACATCAATGCCTCCCAAACCAGTGATGAGTTCCTTGCAATACGCCATGACTACATCTTTTGGCAGCATATGCTATGGATCACTTTTTACAGCTGCTATACGAACACTACGGTGGGAGGTGAGCGCAAGATTAATTGGTCCGAGTATTAGTAATTTGTAATATAATCTTCAGTGAATAAGCACCTTAAAATGTTGTGTAATTTTCACTTTGAGTGCCACCTAACCACTGAAAACTTGTCTGGTGTATGTTACAGATTAGGGGATTAAGGTCAAAGATTGGCAGCAACGAGTGTCTGCTCTGTTGTGTTGATTTTCTGTTTCATCTAGTAGAGTTTTTGGTTCGCTGGTTCAACAAGTATGCTTATGTGCAGGTATTTGTTCAACCTTTATGGCACCAGCATCCATTTTATTGCCCCGTCATTTTATCATGGTTTCAAATTTTGAGAATAAGACAGAAGGATTAGAAATGGGCAATCATAAACTCATTCCAAAACACATGCTTGGTATAATTTAAGGTTAAAAAAACTCATTCATTCCCTTGGGAATGCCCATTACCTCAAGTATGGGATTAGGGGTCCCCACTATTACCCACGGTTTTAGCTATTCTGGATAAACTTGGAATAGATTATTTTTTATATTGCTAAATAACTTTTAATAAAATTATAATTACAAAGTTATATATTGTTTTAAAGACATTAAATACAATGAATATCAATATAAAAATATATAAATGTTATATCCAAATC
This sequence comes from Sesamum indicum, assembly GCF_000512975.1. Lineage (NCBI taxonomy): Eukaryota > Viridiplantae > Streptophyta > Magnoliopsida > Lamiales > Pedaliaceae > Sesamum > Sesamum indicum. Next base: position 16,261,143 of record NC_026146.1, on the reverse strand, counting down.
TTTAAATATATGAAAATATCCAATATATATATTATAAATTTATAATTAATTTAACATTTCGAAATAATATTTCTTATGTAATGAGACTTTGTTTAGTTTTTTCTATTTTTTATTTTTTAAGTTTCATATTGTTTACATAAATGAGTATTGTGGAAATTTTGATTCAATTTCTTTTCTTATTCCGTTGGTATACCAAATATTGGAAAGACATACTAAAATCATTTTATTCCTACTTTTATTTGATTCCCACCTAAATTCCTTCCTACATACCAGTCACCCCCCTGTAAGATTTTACAATGGGTTGGAGCTGCTGATTTCTCTTGTTTTCATGTACGTCTTACTTGTGAAAGTTGATGGGGGTTGGAGATGCAGATTTGCATAACACACTAGTGGTTTTTTCATCCAGATTGCTGTCTATGGAAAAAGCTTTAATCATTCAGCAAAAGATGCCTGGGAGTTATTCCAATCAACAGGTGTTGAAGCACTGATAGCATATGACTGTTCAGGTGCTGTGTTATTCATGGGCACACTCTTGGGTGGACTCATAGCTGGAACATGTGCTGCAATTTGGACCAGGATCAAGCATCCTGAGAGGATAGTAATGGTCGGTTCTACTGCCATGTTGATGGGAATGATCTTGGTAAGAAGCTCATATTTCAAACCCCCTGTCAACCCCTGTTACCCCCCAAACCTCAACCTATAGACGCATCTGTTATGAATTTGGAATAAAATATAGTGCACTGGGAAACAAGAGAGAAATAAAGGGAAAAAGAAAATGCAAGATTCTGAGAAATAGGTGGTGAAGAAATTAATATCTCCTATGTCTACGGTTGCACAAGTTTATCTTATTATGATAGAGTAATCGTACAATTCCAACAGAAGGTTGCCCATTAATTAAATGTATAACTAGAGTGTTCTAGAACAGTGTAAAACAGAATACGAACACAAAGATGTTGCAAACTGTTGCTGGCTCAGTCACAGGTGTCCATTGGATTACAGGTTGGGCTAGCAATGGTAGTTGTGGAGAGTGCGGTGACATCTATATACATTTGTTACGCAGAAGACCCCTCCTTAATAAACAGGTGGGATTCCGCATTCTTCGCCCAGCTATCGGAAAAACTACACCAACGCCTACAGCACAGAAGCGCTCGGGCCAGAGAAGTATTGACCCATAGAGTAGATGAACAGGTACAAACAGCAGTCTAAACCATGTAGAAGATGCATAATGTAACTTGTTTTGTACATTTTCTCCTATTTTGCTTCTTTTTTTTAACCACTCTGTATCCAGTCAGTCCTCTTCTACATAGAATTAATTCCCAAGTTCAGATATTAATGATTGAGGCCCACAAATATTGTACAGGTAGCTCTCTGAAAATGGAAATTACACGCCGGTGAAATGGTTGGATAAGAAATAGAAATATGTACGACAAAAATTATTACATTAAAGTTAAGAACGACATTTCATTGACAAAAAATTGACCAATTGAGCACTGGGGGCTCCTCAATATCAATTTCCACACTGTTTCCGGTAACTTGGTTTGCTTGTGTTTTTCATTCCCAGTTTTCAGTACTTATATTTATGGAAAATACATTGATTTAACACCATATTTTTAATATAAAATATAATTTTATTAATTAATGAAAACATGCTCTTATTTTGTATGAAAACTTATATAAAATTGAACATACATATTTTTCAAAAACTGAAAATAAAAACGCAAACATAGAACTGAACATAATTTCAAAATAAAAGTTCTACACTAGAAATAGAGTTCCGAAACAAGAAAAAAGTAATAAATTGCGAAATACATTTTTCAATTGGGAGGAGTTTATAGTAATATACTGTGACCCAATAATTTTAGCAGAGGAAGCAGCTACATAAATATGTGAATGTGGTACCTAGTACTACTCTTTTCACCCTCCAAATTACCCACATCTGTGCTGCATGTAACTCCCTGACCTGACCTGACCCATCTTGCTAAATAAGAGGGTGTTTGGCTAAATTTTTTTGAAAATATCTTCGTAACATATTTTAGGAGCTCATAAAATATTGGATCTTATTTTAAAAATAAGCTCCCCAACCGTTTGGATAAAATAATAAGTTATTATTACTTGACATATTTTGTTTAAAAAACTTTTATAAATAGCACACATTAGTTTAATTCTAAATAAAAGTTTATAGATAATCTTTTTATAATAACAAGAAAAATGAAGAGTTATTACTAAAAAATTTGAATAAAAATAATATATGTACATACATGCTAGCGAATATTAATATAGAGATATAATTGATATTTTCTTTGTTAATGTAATGACTATTTCTAGTCATATTATTTATAATGCCTTCAACTTATATTTTTTTAGTATATATAATATTAATACCAAACTTATTTTTATTTAACTGTAATAATTTATTATTAAATACTGAAACATTTTTTTCCTTTCTGAATATTAGAATAATTAATAGTAAAAAAATCTTTAAATTTTAGAATGTGTATATGTGTGTGTGTGTGTGAGTGAGAGTGTATGAATCATGAACGGGGATATGTTTGTTTCTATAGAATGTTATAGAAAAAAAGTTAGAAAAATTAATTTTTTTTAAACAGCTTATAAGATCCAAGACGTTTTATTTTGAGATTTTATAATTTTTTTTAAAAAAATAACTAAATAAATATTTAGAACTTATAAACTCAAACATATTATAAGATATTCTGAAGAGTTCAATAGCTTAGCCAAGCACCCTCTAAATAATCAAAATCACGTCAGGATTAAAGTTATAATTTGTAATTTTTTTATTTCATGTTTTTATTCATTTATCTATTATACCCGCTAAATTCTACCATAACCACTTAGAGTTTGTTTGGTTGGAGTGAATAATAGAAGTAAAATGGATGTATAAAAAAAGTTTGGTCTTTGATTAGAAAGGATAATGAGGAAAGTAAAATTAGATGTTTATAAAATTCCTTTAGATTTCAATTTCGTTGTTGTCCAAAAGTGAGCGGAGAAATGAAAGTATAAAGCTAAAATGATAAATAGGTACACATTTTATTTAAATTGGAACACTTTATTTGAGGTCATTGACAGTAATTTTTATTTTATTTAAATTAAATAATTCCAATATTTATGTTGATGAATATTTTTATTAATAAAAAATATTTTTGTTTTTGTTGGTGAATGCTTTTATTAATAAAGTTTTTAAATTTTTTATATGCTAAATTATTTTAGTTTATAATCTAATACAAAATAAAGAGAACGAGTTAATTAGTAAAGTTATAAAAAATATTTTTTTTCTTTTTTATTTATTTTTTTCGTACTAAACAAGAAAATTATTTGAGATTTACTTATTTTTCAATCATAGCAAATAATTTGAAATAAAATTACTATCCTTTCCCTCCTTGTCTTTTCACTTTCCCTCCCATTTTCATCTTATTTGAACCAAAAGAACCCTTAATACAAGATTAATTAATTTTGAATTTAACTACAATTTATAATTGCATAAATTGAAATTATAAATCCAAACATAATACATAATTATTTAATCTAAAACCAATTATTACAAAATCAATCATCTCATAATCAATTATACAATTGTCAGCCAAATTGGATCTACAAAACTTTTATAGTTGAACTAAATAAATATTTGAACTATAGTATTATATTTAGACCAATTAAATGTTTTTTTTATATCAATAAATGTCCAATATGAAAGGTCAATTTATTTTTTAGATAAATTACATATCTTTTAACACTAGATTTAATTACGTAAAAACCACCTGCTCAAATACACTTTTTAAAGTTGTAATTATGATTTACTGAGACCAATATTTTAAAACCCAAATAATTTCTCGAACTAAAAAATTAAGTGGAATACGGGTCACTGGTTCAACTGTTGGACCAAATCGGACTAGTGACATCATTTTTATGTCATAAATAACTATTAATATTTTAAAAATAATATTAATATACTTAACCTCTCTTTTTTTAGAAAAAAATAATTCACTATTTTTCTTTGACATTAATAGTTCAATAGGGTATAGAATATAATAAAATAAATTTAAAAACAAACTTATAAAGATCAAATACAAAATAATACTATACACTTTTAAATTTAACAGAAAATCAGATACACTAAATTATCAGTTATAATCTAATAGAAATAGCAAAATTGATCTGAGAAGAGAAATTATGATTTTATATTTCGAAATAACATAAAATAATTAAACTTAATAAAAATTATCTCAGTTTAACATAAATAATGCACATTTTCAGAAATAATCTATTATCTTTTCAGAAATAATATAAAATTAGGGTATTTAACAGAAATAATATATTTTTGAGAAGCAAATTTAAAAATTTTATAATGCATTTTCACTTTATTGTTGACTCGATCGGTTCAATCAACCCAGTATCGGTTACATGGTTCACCTGTTGAACCATTGAGTTGAATAGTTTTCATGAAAAAAAAAAAGCAATTTTTTGGCTCATCTGTTTTTTTTTTTTTTTTGTTTCAATCAGCTCTTTTTGAGATCCGATTGGCGGTTCAGACGGTTTGACCGTTTGTCCCGGGCTGGGTTTTAAAACCTTGACAAAAACATCTGTTTGGGAGCTAGAACTTACAAATATGCCCCAAAGTTAAATTACATCAACACGCGTTTAAGAGATGTATTTATAATTATTTATAGAAGTTGAAAGGTAATTGTGTAATTAACCCGAATTTAAATTATTAATGTAACTTATCCTTTATTATATACAAAGGTAAATTATAAGAGGCTCCACTGAAATTTGTTTTAGTTACAAATACCTCATCGTTTTTTGAAAAATTACAAAAACGATCTTAAAATTCAAATATTTTGACAAATATTCTCTACAGCGAGCTGTCACAAGAGGTATTGTTAGAGTATTTATAATTTTTCAAATAACAATGGAGTATTTATTATAACTGTAGTAAATCTTAGCCATGCCTCTTGGTGATTGATTAAACTTTTTAGGTCACATTCATTTAATTTGATGGATATTTTTTGCAGATTAATTGGCAAATAAGCTGGTTTGAGATATACAAATATTTGGCACACTCGATTAGGGGTGACAACGGGGCGTGTTCGGGGCCGGTTTGGATGGACTCGAGACCCGCTTTGCCAACTTCGGAACGAACCCGGGACCTGTCTTGGTATAAAACCTGTAGGGGAGGGTCTAACCTGATGGACCTGGTTATATTTTTATTTTTTATTTATTGTACAAATATAGAAAAAAAATTCAATATCTCAATTATAAATAAATTTGTTTCTCAAATATTCAAGTCCAAAAATAAATTCTCAAATAAAAATAAATACAACATCATCATTCATCTTCTTTCTCGTCAAGAATTGTTAGATAAATTTATCAATTTTTCAACTTTTCAACTGTTGAACAAATACCTAACAATATACAAATAAAAGATATAATATTTTATTAATATTTATTCTACCAAAATAAAGTAAAAAAATATATAATTAAAATTTTACTTACCATTTACCTCATTCAACAACCAACAACGAGAACACATTAATACTTCCAAAGTAATATATATATATATATTATATTATCGGGTCGAGTTCGGGGCAGGTCTCTATGAATCCGAGACCCGCCCTGGACCCGGGTTGGTCCTAATTTTTAGGACCCGTTATCCACCCCTGCTAATATTTTTTAGATCCGAACCCACCCCATTAGGGACGGGTCCGGTTGGGTACGGGTCTAATTGCCACCCCTCCACTCAATTGTATTTATTTTCCTAAAATACCCTTTTTTGAGATTTTCTTTTTTTTTTCTTTTTTCTTTTTTGATTTGGGCAAAGCTGTCTAGTCTACAAAGTATAAATATACACAATATAAAAATATATGCTAATTAAGATACCTATTTCTACTTGTGCTTGCCTACCAAATAATTCTTGTTTCATTCTACCAATCAAGTCAGGTGGTGTACGTTAGTTGTGACATAATTTTAAATTCTGAATTACATTTTAAAAATCTCAAGAGAAACACGTTATAAATTTATGATGGTTATATTTTCTTGTTCCGACGTGAAAAAATTGAAATGATCCCTCGAAAAGCATAGCCGAAGGGAATCTCGGCCCGAAGGCGGTGGCGCGTGAGGGAGGATACATGTGGGGTGCGGTGGCAGGTGACGGTGCTGGCCCAGGGCATTTATCCTGCAGCCGGGGAAGGGAACAGCCTTACATACTTGCACGTGGCCTTTCCAAGGCAAAACACTACGCATATAATTAATTCTCAATGAATTCCTCTCCTAACAAAATTAAATTATATTCCTACCTTTCAATGGCCATTCCAAGTGACCCCCTATTCATCACTGCACCTTTTTGCTCTGCTCTCCACCCAAATTTTGTCACTCACTCCAGTTATTTTGAAACGGTAATTATATAATTATATTAATATAATTATAAATTTCAATAAAAATACATAAAGCAAAATAAATATTCCTCAATTCAATAAATTCGAACAAAGGATCTCAATTTTATTTGTTCTCTAAATGATTGATATAAGTTTGATGGGCAGGTGTAGGATTTCATCAAATTGGCAGTGTTGCATTTTCGTATAAAATATATAAGTCAAAAAAATAAACATGGAGGGAACATTATATTATATTATATCATATGTTATGGAAATCTATCTTCAAATTTATAAATTAGAAGAGGGGAGTGGTAAGTGGTACGTACAAAATAATAATAAAGCAATGAATAGACAATGAATCAAAGAAAAGAACTAGACAGAATGAGACAGAGGGAGCGCTGCACTGCAGCATCATCATGTCCTTCACATTGACCCCCACCCCCATGAATATATACAATCTACACACACACACACACACACTAGAATTAAATCCAAAGCAGAAATTTGGAATCATGTATGGCACTGATACTTGTGGATGCTAACATGTGTGCCGATACGTATGCTTATACCACTATGTTCGGCACTTGACCTCCACGCTGCTAAAGACTACTGCAATAATCCATCCATCCTTAAAGCCCCAGGGCCAGCGGTAGCGGTGAGAAATATATCTCGTACCTCCATTTACACCACTATACTGTCCATCTTCTGCTGCTGTGATATGATCTGCTTCTAGCCACTCCCACAAACACACGCAGTGCAGGGTGTGATAGAGCGGAAACATGAAGCCATCTCTCACCAACTTTGATGACGTCTATGGCCATTCCCAGCAACCCTTTAACCTGAGGTGCTCAGAAAATTAAGTTACTTCCGTTTCTTGTTTCTTTCTTTAATTGTGTGTAGTTTGCATGCTGTCGTTTTGTCGCTGGTTTTCTTGTTTATGGTTTGTCAAGCTATATGTGTTCTTTTCTTTCTTGCATGTGTTTATGAGGGATGTACGTGTTTTATTGTATATGCATGTAGGGGTGATGACAGTGGGGTTAACGGGGCACGTGTTGCGGATCTTGGAGAGCTTGAACAGTCTGCTGGGATTGGATTCTTGGATGCTGTTAATTTGAGCAGAAGTAAGGTTTTTCACCCTCAGCGGAGTTAAATTGCACGGCATATGTTACTTCTCTCTCTCTCTCTCCCCCCTTTCTCTTTCTAACATAGTGGCATTTTGCAAACTTATGGTTGTCTCAGTATACAATGGCATGAAGGCAAGCAATGTCTCAGTTGTGTGTAATAACTCCCAGTTTGGTGGATTCACCAATGTAAGTCTTTTCCTTTAATCTTCAGACTAAATTTGATGGTGTGAATGTGTTGTTAATTTCTCTGAAAGTACTGTGTTTGTTTTACAGAGTTTGGTACCTTCAGGAGAGATGGGGTCATCAGGTGGAGGAGTAGACACAGTGCAGTGTACGGTGCAAAAGGGTGGAACAATGGGGTTTGGAGGGTCAAATGGAAGTGAAAACATCGAGAACTGGGGAGATATGGGGGTGGTAGCAGATCGCAGCCAACAGAGAGAAACTTCAACAGATACTGATGACAAAATTCTGGTCTTAATTTCTCGACTGTCTTTGCCGTCTTCAATTCTTGGAATTTCTTCTTGTCAAGAATTCCCATGTTTGGTGATTCTTAAAATTTTGAGTGAAATAATGAATTCCAAGTAGTTAATTACAGGTACTAATTTTGTTTCTAGTTCTAGGTGCTTAAATAGTTAGTCCGTGCAAGAGACCCGTAGGTTCCTGTATCTTTTCTTTCCATGTTTTCTACTGCATATTTCTTTGCTTTCTTTGTGCAAGTCCACAAGAAACCATGATCTGGAAAATGAGTGGTGTTTGCTGCTTGTTTCGGAAATTATCATAATGAATTCTCTGGAAGTTATTATATGTCCCCAAAGTAACTCATGAGTCAGCTGAAAGGACATATACTGTACTCTTCTGAATAGGTCGTTAATATTGGGGCCATTAATGTATGGAACATAGTGGGAAACCTTTAATCTCTATCCATGTTGTTTTTATTTGTGTTTGTTGCATTAGATCAAAAACTATACTTCAATTTTCAGTTGGCCGTGTTATATATTTATGATTTGGTTACACATTTTAGTTCACTGGAGTTCATCATCAAAGATTGATAGTTGTGGATTCTATAGACCAGACCAGGCAGAGAATCGGAGATCATAAGGTGGTTGTTTTCTACAGCTTTTGTCTCACTTCTTTCATGAACTATTCAGTTATCTGCAAGTGATTTTTGTTCTCTTTGGTTCAGGCACTTCGCAGACTGGCTCAGAACCGTGAAGCTGCAAAGAAGAGTCGAATGAGAAAGAAGGTACCAATTGTAAATCTCTCTGAATTTGTTATGTTATCTTTTGTGAACAAGAGATTATACTGGGAAATTAAGTCATTGTTTCACCGAGTTTGTCTCTGCTTCAGTTTTATGATATACATGGAACAACTTTGCACCTAGTCCATCAAATATGGTACCATGATGTAGTGATTAATAGACAATTTCCCAGTGAATATGTTTTGGATTTGGATGTAGGCGTACGTTCAACAGCTCGAGAACAGTGGGAAAAGGCTTGCACAGCTGGAGCAGGACATCAAAAGAGCACGGCAGCAGGTGATTTCTCTATATCAAATGTATTATCTTACCTATAAGCTAGAAGATGGTGATACATGCCATGATTTTGTTAATCCCAAGCGAGTCTTGATTTAGGACTTTGTCCCTTATTGTGATCATTCGGAACAAATTATGTAACATTGTAATGGTTAGCATATAGAAGTTCCTTAGTGCAATGCTGGAACTCTTCAATGTTAAAAGGAAGTTTTTTCAATGTCCTAAGGACTCATAATGTCATAATAAACACAGCAATAAGTTTCAATGTCTAGCTGCAACACTTAACTGAATATTATCTTGTTAGTATCTGCAACTTTGTCATCAACAACTGACCCTCCTTAGCGCCTAAATGCAGGGTATCTCCATTGCATCTGGATTTTCAGGAGATGAGATTCATTCTATGGGTGGGAGTGGTGAGATATCTTCATAGTGCTTGGATTCGTTTTCTGAGTGTTTTGTGGAGATAGAAAGAGAAAAATAAAAATAAATAAGTGTGTGTTAGAGATAGTATGTATGTTTGGATTTGTTTTTGTAGATCATTTAAAATAAGTATTGTATGTTTAATGTTGTGTTTTGGGAGACAAAAATTACTATTCATTGTCAAATCATGTCTTTTTTATATATATTTATGTATATGTGTGTGTATATATGTGTATGTATTAATGCTAAACAATTAAAAATACCTAGATAAGGTGCTTTTAAATGATAATAAACATTGGGTATATTTTGATTTGTTTTGAAAATAATTTAAAAATGAAAACAAATATAGTGCTTGGGGTTACTACTTTTTTTTAAAACTTATAGAAACTATAGCTTAGTGCTTGATGGTAATGCCTTTCAGTTGAGATAAATCCATGAATGGTCGATGCTCCATTTCGTTAACTTTGTGATGACGTCTGTAGGATCTATGGCATTCGACATAGACTATGCACGCTGGTTGGATGAACATCAACGACTCATTAACAATCTGAGAACAGCTGTAAATTCTCATGTGACCGACAGTGAATTGCAGCTTCTTGTTGACGGGGTGATGTCCCATTATGACGAAATATTCCGGCTCAAGAGCTCAGGTGCAAAATCGGACATATTTCATATTCTCTCCGGTGTGTGGAAATCGCCTGCTGAAAGGTGTTTGATGTGGTTGGGGGGATCTCGCTCGTCTGAGGTTCTCAAGGTGGTCCAATATTTCATTTACTACTTATTTGAGTTATACCGAAAGACTTGCTTCATCAACCCAATCCTACTTTTTTTAATCTCAGGTACTCGGAAACCAAATCGAGCCGTTAACAGAACAACAGCTTGTTGGCATTTTTAATCTACAGCAATCATCCCAACAAGCTGAGGATGCTTTATCCCAAGGAATGGAAGCTTTACAACAATCACTTGTGGAGACACTCTCCTCCAGCTCTGTTGGTCCTCGTAGTTCTGAAAATGTTGCTGATTACATGGGACAAATGGCAGCTGCAATGAGCAAACTAGCAACACTCGAGAATTTCCTTCATCAGGTATATCCCATAATGTTTCATGATATCTTAGCATCCAAGAATGCAGCAGCCAGCTGTGACAAGTTGTAATAAGGCCAGTATGCCTGCTCTTTGACAGGCTGACCTTCTCAGACTGCAAACCTTACAACAACTGCGACGAATCTTGACTGCACGTCAAGCTGCCCGTGCTCTTCTTGCCATCAACGATTACAAGTCGAGGCTCCGAGCTCTGAGTTCTTTATGGCTAGCACGTCCGAGAGGATGACAGTAGCCTTTTTCTGCAGTATTTGTCTTAATATGACCAGATGCCCATGCAAATTGATGACAATTGGGTCAATGTAAGTATGCCTTCTGAGACAGTACTAGGTGAATCTTTTGCTGTACCTAGGAAATGTTTATACAGGCAATTAATTAATTTCTTACCACTATGAGAAAATGTCATGAATTATATGATAACAATCACCCCTGAAAAGGAGTTGATTTTAGGTTGTAGTATTACTACCAGAAATTCCTGTTCAACCTTTTATGGCATACCAAAACTAACACCATCCCATTAATGCGCTTACACATTAATACAAACTTCCAAGATCAGTGCTACCACAGATATTTCATTTACATGCATTTACATTAGCTGAACAGTGAATAAAATATTCACATCCTTTGTTGAAATAAAAAAAAAAAAAAAAGACCCAATAATTACATAGACACCCATTGTAGTTTGAGTGTCTTACACAGAAGTTCCTTCAATTTTAAAAAGTTACACAAGCACCCCCTGCAACTTCCTCTCTGCCATTCAATTTTAAGACCTATAACGTAAACTACGAGTGAAGGGGATACTCTAGCCTTTAAATCGAGGATATCTTTTTGTAATATGACAAAACTTTAAGGGTGATGCTCAGTTTGTCTTCTCCACCCTCTTGTATGTTCTTCCTTTCTCGTTCTTCTTCCTCCCTTCAGCCATATCCCAAGAACAGACTTGTCAATAACAGAACATGTAAAGTAATCTGTAAACCACAAATATTTAATATGTAAGAACAACATACTTGATCTATTTTTCCTTTGAACAGTTTGTGGTATGAAAACTCCTGTCCCATTTCCACTTCTCCACAAGTTCAACATCCACGCAGGTGCTGCAGCACAATCCTCCTTATTCCCTGGCCAATTGTAATAGCATCTAGGCAGTCGAACACTACACGGTCCGGTATGCAGGCCTTGTTTTCGGCCTTGTAGAATGTTGTTCTCATATGCATCTTCATCATCTTCAGCTGTCAACTGCAAGACTTGCTTCCTTAATTCATCATAGAAAACATCATCGTCCTCTTCAAGGTATTGGTCGGACGAGTAAACCTTTGTTGTGTGCTTTTCTTGTCGTAGGTAGCCACGAAAATCCATATTGTGGAGGAACTGGGAACTGATGCTTGATGCTGGCAATGGCATATCTGTCTGATCTTATATAGTTAAAGGCCGGACAAGGGAAGAGGTTACTTTGATTGTGGTCAATGTTGAAGGGCATGCATTGGAAATGGTCTTGTAAGAGGCTGTCAAGTGGCAGCAAATGCAAAGAATATATGCCTGTGTTTGGATTTTAGTGCTCATAGTTAATGTTCGTGTATCAGTTTTTCTTACATTGAATTTTCCAGGACAATAAGGCCTTATTTGGGTATATTCCGCGTTGATTGCTTTTAAGCCCTCTGGAAGACTGCAGTCCATTCACATTTCTTTCTCTTTGACTCCTTTTAATTACTTCTCGATTGAAAGACAATTTTACCCTTGGATTACTCTAAATTTAGGTGCAGCAGAATGAAATTCGAACACAAGGGTACTACAAGTGGCAAGTTAAATGTATTTTACTAGAAGGTTATGTCGGTCCTAGCGAGGATTCATAAACAAGTTTGAGGTTATGGATGTGTTGGTACGTGCTCACTTTGATTGAATGTTTGTTTCATTTTATACGAATTATTATAATTTATTTATAGTCGTATTGATGTATTTGTTAAATTGAGTATTAATATAATTTTTTGTTTACTATTTTAGTATATAAATGTATTGATTGAATGGGTATGATGCTAAAACAAAAAAATTGGCCTGAAGTCATTTTCAATCGAGTAGTCAACATTGTCAACTGCTACATATTTTAGGTAATTTTCATAGTACGATAATATGCACTAAACATAGTTAATAGGCGCCAAATTTATAGTTGACAAATAAAATAGGCCATCGAGTCATCAAGCTTCGTAGTGACATTTGGATGGTATGAGTGCTAATTAAACAACAATTTGACAGCTATTTTCAACTTGATTAAATCATCTGGTTTCAATTTTCAAACCATCAAATTCTTGAATCCGAACCCTGCTGATTAGAAGTTTCTTTTCCGACAGGAAGAACTTTTAGTCAGAATTTTGCACTCTTTCTACTGTATCTTGATTGGAGGAGAAGTCCTAAATATGAGAGAGAAACAATGGTAAGTTCGTGTTGTACTAACCTCTACCTTCGTAGTCATACATATGTGTATAAATCAGACATGAACAATACGTGTTGTATTTTGAACAACCTTATCAAAACCTAATCCTGATCGAATGTGCAGTTCTTGGCAAAATAGAGAAGGCTAGTGAAATCACACATGACAACACAAATCTTTGTACTGAATATTCATGAAATTTCATTATTGAAGTAACTCACAAGTATCACAAAACAGAGGGGCAATTTCGAATACAAAAAACACAGTGGTAGACACAAGTTGAGCACGTTGGATGACAGAAAATGTGGATGTTGTGCAGCCCAAGACAACAACAAATGAAGTACAAAGTTTCTTTCTTTCTGGCAGGTGCAACAAGACTGAGCAATGCTCCACCATCTAATTCCATTTTTTTCACATCTTTGGCATTTCCGGTTGTTGAAAATCCCACCTGCACAACTCCAAAAGTCAATAATACTATAAACATGCTAATTTCGTAAGAGTGTTATCCTATGAGCCAAAAGTAACGAAGAATTACGATAGACATCGTCAATTTACTAAAATGATTTAATTCTGGGCATCAAACGAAAGTCCTGTACTGATTTGTTCTTCACATATCATTACTAATTAAAGGCAGAGGAGACAGAGAATGAACACGGCTAAGATTCATAGAAGGTCCTGGCTTCATTAGGCGTATAAATCAGCTGAAAAAAGCTTCAATTACCTGTCAGACTAGAAATGCTGGAGCTCAGATTATTGATCTGGGGGATAAATAGACAGCTTAAATCCGGTGCCTCTTGTGCTTTGCTCGACTTGCATCTGTTTTTTCTTCTCCTGAATTATTCTAGCAGAAGCAGCTGCTGATCTGGTGGTGCAGTAGAGTTCCACTAGCTGGAGGCTTGAAATATCTGCAAAACCTGATGGGAGTGCTTCAAGGCTACTGCAATGTTTAATAAAAAGATGTTTAAGTCTGGGAAAGTGACGAGCCGAAGCATTCCAAGAAACTAAGTCACTCCTTCCAATATGCAAAATTCTGAGAGCTCGGAAACCCCCATCCTCCGGCTGCCACCACTCCCCTTTGAATGCATTATCTTTCAATTTAAGGATTTCAAGGTTTTCCAACATTCCCAGGGTCGACATGTCATTCCAATCAAGTAAGGTATCCGATAAAGTAAGTTTCTTCAGCTTTGGAGGAAATTTATACCTCTGCGGAAGGTTAGTCAATTTTCCTTCAGAAGGTGGGCGAGGAAATACATCGTTCAGTAGCTTTAAATTTTCAAGATGACTCAATTTCCCCAAACTATCAAACAACATACTTCCGCTCTTGTTTTCCAGAAGTTTAGCCAACTGACCACGAATGCCCAAAACTTTCAGGTTAGGAGCCCGAGCAAACACATCTTCCGTGCAACTTTCAGGTGATACAGTCGAAAGTGTTTGTAGGCTCCCAATCATCAGAGCATCATCTTTACTTTTTCTTGATTTGGAAAGAGGACCTGGCAAAGCTGTGGATGCATTTGTTTTTAAGTGTCTTAACTGAATCATCTTCCATATGTCTGCTTTAATTTCAAGGGTACGTGAAGATGTTACAATGACAAGAGTTTGAATATTCCAGAGGGAGGAGAAGGCCACAGGTAGAACCTTGAAATTACTAGAAAGAACAATATACCTCAAATGAACCAGTTGAGTAAGATCAGTTGGGAAACGCGTGAAAATGATAGATTTAGCATCTAATACTCTAAGCAGTTTAAATGCTCCAGGGATGGATGAAATGTGCTCTGCTTGTAAGATTGTTTCCTCATTGGAGAAACACAAGAAGGAACGAACACGTGGACCAACTGGTTTTGTGGAAATGTAGTTCAAAACACGGGAATGAATGCAAAGGCGACGGTACCTTTCTAAGGCAGGGTTGGAAGACATGTAGGTACATTGATCAAAATTCTTAATTTCTTGGAAAAAGTTCTCTTCTTTCGCTTCCTTCGTGCAAAATTCATGCAGCATGTCATGAATACGGCATGTTTTAATTTTACCATTTGATCTGTACAGTCCTACCATCACTAAATTCCTGTTGACAAGATCCTCTAAGTACTCCTCTCCAATGTCCTCCAAGCTCATTTCCTCCTTCTGCTGTATGAACCCCTCAGCAATCCACAAGCGAACCAGTTTCCACACTGGAATCTCACAGTCTTCAGGGAACATCCCGAAGTAGATAAAGCATGCTTTTAAATGGTAAGGTAGGTGATTGTAACTTAGAGCTATAAAATTGTCCATACGTTTCTCCTGGTCCATGGCAATATATGCATCAACACTTTTAGCAACTTGCTCCCACCAGTCTGTTCCTTTTTGTAGCAGAATCCCTCCAATTACCACTATTGCAAGTGGTAGCCCACGACATTCATTGGCTATATGCTTTCCGTCTTTAACTAACTCCTCCGGGCAGTTCTCTGCACCTAGTGCCCTTCTTTGGAGTAACCTCCAACTCTCATCAGGCGTTAGAAAACGCAAATTATGAGGTTCCCTGCTGGGATTAGCATGCCTAGCAACTCTCTTAATACGACTAGTTATCAATATTCTACTCCGCTTGTTGTTCTTAGGGAAGGCAACCTTGAGATCATTCCAGGCCTCTTCGCTCCAAACATCATCCATGACGATCAAATATTTTCCTTTCTCCAAAATTCTACAGAGCTCTTTAGCCAAATTTTCATCATTCATCTTATACATGGAATCAGTAAGTTGGGTGAAATTACTCAGAATATTAAGGAAGACTTCCTTTCTGCTATAATCTTGAGAAATATAAATCCATGCACGACTATAGAACTCATATTCAATTTTGGGATCACGATAAATCATTTTAGCCAGTGTTGTCTTACCAAGGCCAGGCATCCCAACAATTGAGATAACTTCTAGTTCATCAGATCCTCCAGTGAGAAGATTGATCACTTTTTCTGCCTCATCTTCAAAACCCACAACATTGTCTTCTTCAACTATAGGAGGCTGCATCATAGTGAAGAAAAACTTAGACCATGAAATGAAAATGACAAGATAATGCATATATAATATAAGATGAATAATGTAAACTTCAGAGCACAACAGTCCTGATGTATTTCAATGTTCATCTCCAATACTCTAAATATGTCAAAATCGTTCACAAGGAAACTCAAGGGGCGTCCAATAAGACTTTGGTATACTGAAGACAAGAGCTTAACTGAGCTTTAATCTGAATATCGAATGAGGAACGAAAACATAAAACTGATTACCAACATTCTCATGGCAATGGATGACAATAGGTGAGTAAAACCCTACAAGTAGACCTCAAATGTTTATCAGCAAATGATCAATATCTTTATCAAAATCTTGTGCATGAAAATAATTTCCCCAGTGTTCAGTTAGAAAAGAACATGTCTTAGTGAATGTCGAGTGGCAGCCACAGGAGCAGCAGTAGATGTTAAGTCGAAGTTCTTGTTCCGGGACACATGAAAATACTGTTGTCTCCTCCAAAAAGATTGTAAGATAATCAGATTTTTCAACACTACAGTTAAACAAAGAACTTAGAGTCCTCCGGAAAGATAACGGTACCAGAACAAGTGTATTCCATCATGCTTTATTGGTTCACGCAGTTGACTTTGCATGATGACCAACAAAACTTCTACTATGCTCAAAAATACCATTTGAAGATATCTATGTGTTGATATACACAAACATATGACATGATCTCAAAAATCTAAACTTAGTAAACCATCATCAGACTTAAAAAATCCAGATGCAACATTGAAAAATCAAACACAACTAGCTCCATGCTTGACAGTAGATAGCAAAGAGAAAGGCAAGGCCTCTATTAAAACTTTTTGCTTTACCTTTTTCTCTTTAGTTCCTCTGTCAGCTCCATCACCAACGTGGAGAGCTTCAAACCCAAACTTCTTGTTCTCATAAATATCCTTCACCTTTGCCCTGATCTGCTCAATATCCTTGGCCACGCTCCGGAGCTTCGCCGGATAATCGAATATGTGGAAAGCTTTCTCGATATGCTTCCGGGCCTTGTGCACAGCCGCGTGGGCCACAAACGTATCAATGGCATCTTCAGCCTCGTAAACCACGTCTCTGATCTGCTTCACCAGTTCCTTCAAAGTCTCATGCTTGCTGCGCTTCTCCGTGGAGTCCTTGAGGAAAGCTTTGAACAAGCTGAGATCGTTGTACAGGAACTCAACCTGGACCTTGATGTCGAGAATCAGGTTGGCGTTGTAGAGAAGCAGCTGCTTGAGGTTCTCCAGTAGAAATTCGACAGCGGCGTCCGCCATCGTATCTCAGCGGCTCTTCTTCAAACACTTATTGTTCCCCGGAACTTCTACATGCTGGAGTTTCAGACAATGGAATGGGAATTTGGGATTGAAGTTTTTGGAGAGTTGACCCGATTACTAAACTGGGTCTTCTTCAGCTGTCTTCATTCCTCTCCATCAGCGATCAGCAAGAATACTTGAAAATATCTATTTTTCCTAATTCTATTTTAAATTAATTCACAATATTTTTCTTTAAGAAAAAAGAAAAGAAAAGCGAATGGACAAATTAAATACCCATTAATTATTAATTTTTGCCAAACATTAAAAGGCTAAATTACAACTTACACCTCCCGTATATATATATCATAATTACAATACCTTTTTTGTTTAGGAAAAACTACATTTTTTGTATCATACAATAGAAGACATTATATTTTTGGTCTCATATTTTATAAAAATAGCATGTTTAATAAATTATAGCATTTGGGACAAAAATGCTATAGCTTTTTAACTTATGGACCAAATGTGCCATAATTTTTTATTTTATGGAATCTAAAATGCTATAACTTTTTACATTATGAGATAAAATGTGTTAAACTCGTAAACTATGATATCAAAAGTACAATACTTTCTTTTGTTATTTGAAAAATTATAAATACCTTTGAATTTAAGGTTTATAAGTCTGTTCCAGTAGCTTTTGTTATGTTTTCATCTAATTTTGGTGGTACTAATCAAAGTATTATTTTAAATTATAAATTATATTTTTTTTAAAAAATTAAAGTATTTTTATGAACTAATAGTAATGTCTATTTCATTATTTCGAAATTGGGTAATTATTTTTTATTTGAGAAAGTATTTAAAAATTTTAAATAATAAAAAGGTATTTCTTAGTTTTTTTTTTAAGTAATAGTGATGAATTATTATTAATTGAAATAAATTGATTTACGATTATTCATGTTCGGATATCAATATTTAACAAACTATTATTACAGTTATATTATGATCAATAATATCAAATATAGTAAATCAAACCAACGCAGCAACGCATACAATTCAGTAGAAACAACACTCCATGCATAAAGTGAGATTCGAACCCATAACCTCTGATGTAGGTCGCGCGAAATCGGGATCGGATCGTAGGGTCGGATCGCTAAGTCGGGTCGCTGAATCCTTCTTTCGTACTACCTGTTAGTGGATCCTGAGAACAAAGCAAACATGAGACTAGCCGAGTAGCCTTCGGCGATGGCCCTCCGATGCTTAAGTTAGAAAAGTGGGGTTGAAAAGTTAAAAATGAGATCGAACCAGATCACGAAATGACGGTAAAATGATGAGATAAAACATAATTTGAATAATCATAAATTGGGCTATTTATAGCTGTACAGTATCGTCTAGGAGAGCCACATGTCCCCCTTGAGATGCTGCCACGTCATCATAATCCAATGATCTTTATTTATTCCCTGGTCAAAATAGTCAACTATGGGGATTTAAATGCCTTAAAATGACAGGAGTACTTGGATAATTTAGTAATCTCCTTCATCAACCTTTAATATTATGGGGCCTCAATTTCACCAATTAAATTAGGCTTTTTTGGAGAGGGGGGAAAAGTATATCTTAATTATTGCCAAAATCAGAAAAGACAGTCATAATATTTAGCCAATGAGAAAACATGACAAAATCGTAGAAAAACATGAGAATAATACAGAGGTCGGTCGGCACGAACAACTTTAATAATTTCCAGTGTAGTGAGAAATAATCATTCAAGCTTTTTGACTTTTTGGTGAATGGTCGCTGAGCACAATTTCTTCAATACTGGATTGGATACGGCCCAAATCTGGTTTATGTTTTGATGTTGCAAGATGGGTAAGGCCCGAAATTGCTAACTTTTTAATATAGGTAGGTACTCACAACATTTTCAGACCCATTCTTGTAGAACTGGGTCAGTTATTTTATGGCCAATTTCTCACCTCTTTTGTCAGTTTAGAAAAGCAATTCGTATTGGCTCGAGAAAATTTGATTTTTCTTAGCACTTATGGAGCCGGGCCCCCAACAACATATTTCATTTTTACGTTATTCGCTCAAAGTCGTATGTTTGCGTCTGAAGATCACATGAAGTCACAAATTAATGTACTTTGATAAGACTTTGAAAACAGTATGAATGGGCAAAAAAGACAATCATTCAGCACGTAGTATATGTTGTGATTGTCATATTCAGAAGTGAAGTGGAACAATTTGAGAGTCGGAGTGGGCAGAAACACCAGTAGGGAAACGTGGTAGAGCACGAGTTGACTTAAAAAAAAATTCAAAGAAATATGGAATATGGGGAGGACAAGTGGCTGGAAATATGCGTGCAGGCTTTGTAAGAATCGGATGCATCTTCAAGGGGGAGGAGCTCTCCATTATTATCTTCCTTTTGGAAACAATGATGCAGGTCAAAAAGAATGTGGAATTTATGGGATAATTGCCCATTCACGTACTTGCAAGATTTTATTCTAAATATTATCTCTTTTTTTCTTTACTCGTTATTGTCTGCTTTAGGGGTGTGCATAATTGAATTTATCGACCGAATTGAACTACAATTATACTGAATACTGAATTGAAATTTTAGTTCAATTCAATAAGGTGTTATACCCTATTTATATCATAAAAAAATTAAAAATGTGATGGTGATGTCAAGAATCCAATATTTAGAAGAAAAATAAAATTAATAATAGTAATAATAATTTGTCAAGTCTTAATTCAAAATCAAGGAGATATGTACATACGGTAGGTAGAAATGTATGAGGAGATATATGTAGGGGGTAAAATGCAATTTATTCCCCTACGTTAACAAAAATAATATTTTATTGAGTAAAATCTTTTTCTAAATGCAAAGACAATACGTGTAATCCACTATTGTGCATAGGGGGGTTTTTGCTCTTTTTATAAAAATATAAAGGAATAAATTATTATTTGTTTTATAAAGAGTATTTGCACATTTATATTAACAAATGGGGTAAATTGTAATTTTTCATGTATGCAGGTGAATTGTGGGAAATGACAAGCATGTTGGATGGAAGTCCTAAAAACAGGGAAGGCCACTTTGGAAAGGGTGTTGTGTGTGTGTAAAGTGAATTGGATGAGTTGCGCTTCTCAAGTCAACACGTAAGATCCAGAACCCCTACATCTTCCTTCCATAATAGAGGGAACCATCCACTATCTATGTATATATATATATATGTATATGTATTAACTTATTGCTCATAAAATATGCATGCTCAGATACATGCATGCACTCATCCATGCGCCCACCACATTAAAATCCTTGTGTGTCTGTGTGTGTGTGGCCTCCACATTGTAGATGGGCATGCATGTATCCTAGCTTTCCAAAGTGACATGTAAATTCATGATTGCACGTACCGACATTTGACCTCATGATATCAGCCACTTCTTCTTGCCCCTCGGCCCCATTAACTCTATTATTACCACCCCTTCCCCCCCCCCCCCCCCCTCCCTCTTGATGTTAACTTTTATTATGACTAATACATCAAATAATTGAACTGTTTTTTAACTTTAAAATTTGACATAATTATAAATAGATCTTCTATAATTTAAAAAATTATATTTAGTACTTTTAATATTTATTTTTATTTAACAAATACACTTCTCTATTAATCACAGAATTTGTTCCTATTAATAAAAAAATTAAATAAAATTCATATTTACCACCAATTGACTTATTACTCACTGATTACAGTCAAATAGATCTTTCTGATCAATTTTAGTCAGAAAGAATTTATTGACCTACAATATATAGGTCAAGAATAAGTCAATTAGGATAAAAATATAGATTTTTATTCAACTGTTTTTGTAATATTAACAAATTCGATAAATTTTGACGGGGTCTATTTATTAGATATAAACAAAAGTCAGAGGTACTAAACATAATCTTCCAAATCGTAATTGGTCTATGTGTAGTTACACTAAATTTGGGATAAAGCTATGTTATTATCCCTTATTATATATTGACAGGGTCTAACAAGAAGCACTTTTGAAGGACAAAATACTTCTCATAAGACCTCAAAATGCCCAAACATGATCTTGATATATGCACTTTTGCTCGGGTTGGGTCAAACTCCATCCAACTCGACCTTATGATCCGAAACCATCATCATCTACCACCCAATACTTAGAAGGCACGTGATTCATACAAATACAAATATTTAGTCCTATAAATACTCCAAAGTCATTTAGGAGTCAAAAAACATCTTTTATTAAGAGAATATTTTTCATCTTTCTTTTCAATTTAGCATCCGATTAATTACTTAAACATTAAAAAATTTTAATTTCCAACTAAGTGTGAGTTTGTTTTCTTAGATATCAGGAAATTATTTAAATTGAACTAACTCAAAGTCATTGCGATACCTACAGGAAACATACATAAATCGTGGGAGCAAATTGTGGTCCTCAACTCTTTTTTGCTTCTTGATTTTCTGAATTTGAGAGGAGACAATAGTGCTCGAATTTTAAGTACAAAAGTGGAAAATTCCATGGGAAAGTCATTAGCCGTTGACTAATTGCTGGATTCCAAAAAAAATTCTGAATTTAAATACTTCCAAAAAATTTAATGTTAATTTAATTTATAAATGAATCTTATTTAAAAATTTACTTGTATAGTTAATATATATAAATATATACACTTCATTACTGATTGATGTCGTTACTGATAGCACTTAGAATCACAGTACATTCGACTAAGAACGTGTGAATGAAGTTTCGGAAAGAAACATTATTAATGTTTCTTGATCTAAATGGTAATAAGAACACCAACACAAATCATCCATAAGCAAGTGACCCACAACAAATTCTTGGTCGGAGAGAATTAATCAATTCATATAAAATTCCGCCGGCAACCACTGCCCCATTTACTATTACAAAGGACGAAGGATTCACATTCGGCCACGCTGTTTTTAAGTGGTATTTCGCTGTTGAATGTTGGGCTTATGTCATTACCAGCCACCTTTAGTAATTTTTACAGTAAACGCGGCTAACAAAAAGTTGCTGTAAGAATAGCGATTTAATTTTTTTATTTTTATTAAATTTGATCAAATTAAATTAATTATAATATAAATATAATATATTTATTATATAATTAATTATTTTTTAAGAAATTATATACCAATCATATTATAAATATATTATGCTAATTATAAGTTATTTTAAATTCAACTAAAATCAATTTAAATTATATAGAAAAAAAATAATATTTTGACTATATTTATTGACTTTGAGAATTGAAGTGAACCCCACCACTGGACCATCTGTAGACTAATTAGACCATCAGTAGAGTCCACGTGAAGAAATATTGGAAGTCTTCCCACTTGATGACCCACTCCCATTCCCAATAATCTTCTTATCTTTATTTCCACTCCCTCTATAAATACCTTCAGTTTGGCCATCATTTCCTCACAATTTGCTATACTCCTTCCATATTTTCCATTTTATTTCTCATTCTTATGAGAAAAAGAAGAATGGCCGCCACCACACTGGATCCAAGTTTCAACCTTCAAATCAACGGCCAAGAATCCCCCCACCGTGGAGTTGTGGTTGCCGAGATTGATGGGCTTATTAGAGTTTACAAAGATGGTCACGTCGAACGACCCCAGATCGTTCCAAGTGTCGCCTGCTCATTGGCTCCGGAGCTTGGGGTAACTTGTAGAGACATGATCATAGACAAGTGCACCAATGTTTTGGCACGTTTGTATGTCCCAAACACCGACAGACTCCGACTCCCCTTAATGGTGTACTTCCACGGCGGCGGATTTTGTGTCGGCTCCGCTTCTTGGAGTTGCTACCACGAATTCCTAGCAAAATTAGCCTCCAGACTCAGTTGTGCAGTCGTGTCGGTCAATTACCGGCTGGCGCCGGAGAACCCTCTTCCGGCAGCCTATGACGACGGAGTTAAGGCGCTTGTTTGGCTGACGCAACAAAATTTCGTCCCGAGTAATGATTGGTGGACTAGTAAATGTGACTTCTCTAGCATATTCCTGGCTGGTGATAGTGCTGGTGCAAACATAGCCTATAACGTCGCGTTGAGTGTAAGTAGGGTGTTGGAAATCAAGGGACTCGTACTAATACAACCCTTTTTTGGAGGGGAGAGGAGGACTCATTCGGAGAAGTACACGGTGCAGCCACCACGCTCCGCCCTTACGCTGGCGGCGTCCGACACGTATTGGCGGCTGTCGTTGCCTTCCGGGGCCAATCGCGACCACCCCTGGTGCAATCCGGTGGCCAAGGGGGCGGAGGAGTTGCGGAATTTGCGGGTCATGGTATGCATATCGGAGATGGATATACTGAGAGATAGGAATTTGGAGTTGTGCGCTAATTTGAGGAGTAAAGGCGTGAAAGTGGAGCAGTTGGTGTGTAAAGGTGTTGGCCATGCATTTCAGATTCTTAACAAGTCTGCTCTCTCGCAAAGTCGTGTTCTTGAATTGATTTGTCATATCAACAACTTCATGGGTAGATGAGTCTTTCTGCCTTGTAATTAAATGTAAAATGTAGAAATTTGTACCTACATTGATTATTAATTACTCAATCATAAACTCTAATCACGGAATGCTTGAATCTTGCCTTACAATGGAAGTTCTACCAAAATATTTAAGCCCAATTTGCATTTTACCTCCTGTTTTAAAAATAAGCTAAAGATCACTGTTATTTAAAAAATTCTACATAAAACCTCCTTTTTCGTTAGAAAGTATGGGAATGTGAATTTTTAGCGCCCTTGAGGCAAATGGATTGAGTTTTGGCAGATTTTAACCCCTTCTTAGACAAAAAATGACTAATATACCCTTGTTGACTTATAAAATCACACACATTTATTCTTTTCTTGTTTTTGAGATTGACTTTGTGGTCTTCTTTTTATTTTTTATCCTTCTAAAAAATTATAAGTTTATTCTTAAATATATTTCATTTAAATTAAAATACAAAAAAATATAAAAAATTGATATTTATATTTTAAAATAATTAGTAAATAGTACTATATAAATATTTTGTCCTTTACTGACACAAAAAATTAAAAATACACTTGATGTGAGCCACTAGTTTTATAAATAAAAGGTTACACCTTTAAAACTAAAAACATATGAAATAAATGTTAGTTTTAATTACTTACAATATTTAGAAAAAATAGTAAACTAATATAATTTTATTATTATAAAAAAAGTACACAATAATAAATAATTAGATTGAGAATAAGTGTAAACTCCATAATTTAAAACAATAAATAGAAATAAAACCACCTTATAAGATAGATATAAGAGATGAGATTTTATATTTAATTTATAAAGATAGAACTTAAGGAAAAGACTGGTGAAATTATTCTTTTTGTCTTAATATATTTATTTTTTTAAATTATAATATTAGAAATTAAATCCAAACAATTACTTTTTGTTTAAAATGTCTTTAATTTTAATTTTTGAAAACATCACTTCCTCAAATATATTAAATGTTAATTTTTATTATCGAATGAATATTCTTATATACGAAACTAATTTACTATTACTGTTATCATTTAAATTGTTATATAGTATAGTTTATTTAATCATAGGACTTATTGTGCTACAAATAAATGGACATATATAAAATTAAGTTACATTTAAAGGGTAACTTTTTCATTATAAAATATTCTCAATAGATATATGCATATTTGACTTTTATGTAAAACCTCAAGAATTAATTGGGATAATTATAAACACTCATGTATCAATTTCGAAAAAATTCGGGTATCAATCATATCATTTGCAAAAAAACTCATGTATCAATTTAACAATAACACTGAAACTTGAGTACTAAAATAATTTTTACTCTAATTTCATGTGTCAAAAATATGGTTTATATACCGTTAATTAGAATGTGCGCACAATTGTTCCGCACACGCCAAATAAAATTCCTTATATATTTTAGTTTAAAAAAAAAAAGTTAATTATTATTCGAGTTTATTCATTCGATACTGATGAATGAATAAATCATTTATGTGAATAGATAGGTCTGAATTTGGTGTTGTTTGAACAGCAATTATATATAGTTCAAATCAAATATTAGAAAAGTACATATGTGTCTTCTCCGACAACCCCTTTTGTCCATCCATGCTTCACTTTTTTTTCCTTTTTCATTAAAGAAAAAAAGAATATTAAAGATTTCATGTCGAGCTAGCTAACTAGGTTATATTCTCAAGTCCATTAGCCGAAATACAACTAATCATAGAGTCCACTTATACAAACTCGAACAAGATGAAGGTCCGAGGTCGTGGCTATACAAAAATACGTAACCCTCGTGCCTCCATCTCCTTTGCTGCAGAACAAATCTTGCTCAAATGAGTGTTCCATAAAGCTTTAAGCCAGCTTCTCCTGTAAAAATTCATCCAAACAGTACTTTAGCGTTAACTATGTGATCGCACTTAATTAAGTTGACCAGTCCGAAATTAGGGTTTGTTGTAGGAATTACTTTGATGAATAGAAGTTAAAATTACCTCGACATAGAAAAAAACATATCGATCTCGATTCTCTTTTTGTTTCTCCTTCTCCTTCGCCTTCGCCTTCGCCTTCTTCCTCCATGTTCGACGATGCAACAATAGCCCAAATGTGTGTGAAGAGAGAAAAACAAAGGGAACTCCAAGCATTCGGGGTCTGAAGCTTCAAGACAACAACCTTGTATTTATGGAAGAATACGAGCAAAATATGTTGGTGATATTTGGTGGTTGAAGGTCACACGATTTGGCTCCCAGCAACCCTTCCTAAGTGAACAACATTGTCAACACCCAATCTTACTATGTTGCTTTTTTTTGTTTTTGTTACAAAACCCAATGCATGTAAATAGGGCAAAATTCTTTTTTGGTGTCGTGAAAAAATGTTGTTTTCATTTTTTATATTATAATTGTTGCGAGTATCGCTTTTGGTACCATAAAACATAGAAACAGGCATTTGGTCCCAAATCAACGACAGATGCTATGTGTCTCGCACGTGAACATTAATTCCTATTGATTCACATGACTTTGACTTCAAATGCTCTTTTCAGTGGCACCAAAAAAACAAAAAATGTGTTTGTTTGATACCATTAAAAGACTTTTTTTTCTTTTGGTACCATTAAACAGGGCATTTGAAGTCAAAATCATTTGAGACAATAGGAGTTACCGGACACGTGCAAGGCACATGGCCTCTGCCGTTCACCTAGGACTAAAAAGGCGTGTTTTTACGTTTTATGGTAGAACTTTGCCCATGTAACTACCTTCTTATTAGAATTTTTTCGTAAAATTATATTTGACTAGGTCGAATTAATCACATGATAATTATAATTATTTTTGTAATATGATTAATTACTCTTTTGAAACCGTGAGTCAATATAATTGTGACCTGTTGGTTTAGGTTTGATTCACACCAAATTTGGATTGGAATTATTCCTGTACCTAACAAGACTTAGCAGTACAGACAAGTAGGTTCTTTTGTTTGATAGCAACATCTAGTGGATCATTCAATGAAGCCATATCAAAGTGGTTAGAGCTGAAAAAAAAGTAATCAGATTACTTAAGGCTCAATCAAAATTAATTGATAAAAATTTATTTGAACTCGATTTGCTAAGATTAACAAATTGAATTTGAACAAAAAAATTTATTTGATAAAATTTCGATTAATGGAAAATTAATAAAATATACTTAAAAATATCAAATTATTCGAGCTGAACTCGTGTTGATCCAATTAAAATTTGATTAGATCATATAATGAAATCAAAATTCAAAAATAATATTCAAAACTCGATAATAATTTAAATAAATTTGAACAATGATGTGCTCGATTCAAATCCAAATCATTTCCAGTCCTAAAATGGGTAGATGTTAAGGAGCAAGGTCCATTATTTGTACAAGTATTAGATAATTTAAATTGTGTCGTATTAATACAAGGACCTATAGCTTACTCAAATGATATGATTTAAACTATTTAATACTTTTTAATTCAATTTATATTATAAACTATTTAATACTTTTTAATTCAATATATATATATATTAATTTATTAAATAAAAAAAAGTCCTACCTATCTGTCCGTACTTTGATTATGGCATCCGAGAAAATTAGATGGACAATTTTGTGTTGAAAACATGATTTGCCCCTAACTCACCAAACATTACACCTTCGACGGGATGTCTGCTTGTGCATCTGAACCCTACAACAGTTTCCATGTGATTTTAGAAAGGGTTAATTTCGATGAGCTTTTCTAAAATTTGATATATTTATAAATATTTTTTATTATTTAAAAAATTATAAGTACTTTCTTGATATTTAATGAAATTATATAATTTTTGAATGAATGTTTAAAATTGTCAACTTTATCCTTATTGTACTGTTTTCTCAAAAAAGAATGACAAAAAATCAAACCAGATGTATGAAAAATTTGAAAAATTATAAGAAGAAAATTATCCATTAGCTCTCAACAAAATATTTTTTTTAAAAATAAATAAAATTATAATTTATAGTGAACAAAAGCATTTTTTGATCATTTCACAAAAAATAGATGAAAACCTAACAAAAACTAACTGATTGATCTAATTGTTAGATCATATTTATAATTATGTTAAATTTCATTAAAGCTCGTTGTAATTTACTCTTTTAGTACCGTGTAAAGATCAGGACATTTATGGTGAAATATGCAAATTACAGTTTCAGGAGTTGACGTTTACACAATTTTATAAGTGGTGAAAGAAAAAGGACCTGAACGCTCAACTACCTTGACATGTGCGACTGCTTAAGCCTTAATATTAGCCATACAGTTGAAATAAACACCGCTGTTAAAACATTGGTATAAACAAAAATTCAAGATTCAAGGGGAGGTGAAACATTAAACAATATACTTTTGAAACAAATAAGGATCATCCAACACCACTAGCATGAAATCGGCATACAGTAGAAACACTAGGCAAATGCCCACTTAAACAGCCTTAGATTGTCTAGCTAGACATCATGACGTGATCGATTGACTGAAGAGCTTGGTTGGCGAAAAAACGGACATCTACATCAGGGTCCTCTGTGAGCTCTACCAAGGTGGGGCGTATTGTTTTCTCCACCACCTACGGAGCAAGACAAAAATTTCATGAGAAACCAACATTATCAGAATGAAGAGCAAGAAAAGAGTAATCTCTGTTTCATGTGGAATTCTTTCTGTCATACAAGCAAAAGAGTGAGCTGAAGGATAAGAGAACTCACAGATTGGTCGACAATGGGGATCATGGATTGCAACACTTTTGCCACATTGAATTTAATGTTAGGCACTCTGCATAACGTCGTAATTCAGCTTATTAGTTGTGGAAGCAATTATATACTCGTATAGCCTGTATATGGACGTAAAAGGACAAATACCTGTCCTTTGATGCAGTAACAATCACAGGCAATAAGTTGGAACATGTTATCTCCGCACCCATGACTGGAGCGAGCAAGGAAATTGCACGAAGAACAGTCATCCGATACAAATAATGTGGATTGTTTACCATATCTAAAACCTGCATGGAAAATGAACCAAGATTTCATTGTTCAAACATGTTGAAAAGGAACAAGGCACAGGTAATTTGACTTGAGAGCAATCGCATGAAGACTGTATCAGATATAAGTCATGCCGATTTTTTATCATGTGGAAAACCTGGAGTTGACATGGCATGGATCTTTGTTAATAGGTTAGTAGAAAATTTAGAAACAAGAAACAAACTCTATATAGGAAGTACATTCAACATATCAGGCCAGATTCAAGTATCAACAGGCAAGAGTTATAGTTGCATTCCATTGATCTAACAATTTTTGGCATGTCTGGACATTTCTATGATTCCAGTTCGGGTCGCGAATAGAAAAGTCAGGAGTAAGTTAAAACTAGGTTTACAGAAACAAATGTCAATCGAACTGTAACAAGCAAGCAGAAATAACAATTCAAATTGACACAGGAATTCTACATTTTAGACTTTCCTTGGTCTTCACATTTTCCACTGGTAATTAAGACAGCTCATTCCTTTATGTATCTAGTACGAAAGAGTGCAATCGCACCCACAGAGTTCATTATGAGAATGGCAAGCTTTCATTACAGAAGTTGGTAGTTTACACTACTCATTGACCAGACACAACCTTTTCTTTCTCTTTTGGTTTGGGGAAAGGATGAAACAGCCATTATGCATTGATCAGTGTCTCAAACATGACTCAGGAGGTCAGGGGAGAATGAGAACCTACTGAAGCCACAGAATCCCTAGAGGATCGTTTGAACCTTCGGCTTCTTTAACTCTATTCTTTCTGTCCTTCAGGTTAGTGCAAAAATTAGTTGTGCTTAATCTATTAAAGTTGTTCCCACACTGTCAAACCATATAACCGAAAAATATGTTTTGGAGAAGTAAACAGTTTATGAGCAGAAGAGTAATATGAAAGGCTGGCGTATGCAAATCTAAGTACAACCAAAATGGGAGCTTGTTTTGATATCCTTCTACAAACCTGAGGAACTATATGTTGCATTGCCCAGTCTGGACCAAATTCTTCTGCCAAACGTTTCAAATTATTAGCTGCAGCATCTCTAATAGAGTAAACCTGCACAAAATCCCAAAAATAGATGTAAATTATTGTTTCCTGTTTCAACTCCACCCACACAACCACGCCAACTCCCAGCCAAGAAAAAAGAGGATTAGAAAAAGGAAAATGTGCACCAGCACATAACAAAGTGTAGCATGGAAGAGATTGGAGAATATATTTTCATTTACAGTAGAACAGAACGCAAATGATTAAAGGATCAAGTCAATTATTATCATTAAGAACAGAAAAGAGACTAGCCGAGAAACCAATTTGTCACTGAATGTCACATCATAGAATCAAATTAGATCTCTGAAGTTCAAATAGAGAATTGCCATGGCATCATTGCTTTTACGTGTTCTCCAATTTTCTTGCAGCTAAAATGACAAAAATAAAATAATCACAAGAGAAACTCCAACCTTGTCCTGTAGCCACTGCATGCAAAGGGCTCCCAGCTTATCATCAAAAAATCCAACACCCAATTGACTAGCCAATAAAGGTATGTATTCTATGATGGCAAGCCGAACCCTCCAGTGCCTATCCTCTGCTAGCTCCACAATAGCTGGTAACAGAGATTGAGAGAGCAAATCAATTCCAATAACCTGCATGTGCAGAAAAAAATATCAGCATACATGATAATTGGAGAAAAACATTTGGAGGGACACCACAGACCTGATTGACTTGATCTAGCTTGCTAATGATGTTGAGGCGAACATCAGGAAATTCATCCTTCAAAAGGGAGAGAAATATGGGGAGAAGTTGTTCAATTGTTGCATCCTGCATCAACCAGAAAATCCAATATTCAAATCCCAGTAGAATCATGTTGATAACAGAACAAGTCGTTCATTATGTAATGGCAAATAAATGCAACATCAATGTCAGAAATGATAAAAAGCAGATCAAAAGAGTTAACTGAGAAGTCAAAAAAAAAAAAAAAAAAAAAAAAAAAAAAAAAAAAAAAAAAAAAAAAAAAAAAAGAAACTTCAGATAACTTAGGTTGTAGTTTCAGAGACAAAGAGTTATAATTAGTCAAGCAGGTCAAGGAACCTGAAGACCATCCAACGCCAGTTCTTTTCCATTTCAATAAATACCAAAGGAAAAAAAAGAACACAACCGACAATTCTATGTATCAGATATAGAACAATGTACTGAGATAGTCCTAAAGGAAGCTGAAGAAAGAGACTCTGAAGAACCACATCTATGATATGTAAACCGGCTTTTGAAACTACATCGGGGCACAACAGCTGCAGCAACTCACAGGGTTGCACCAAGTGGTTGGCAAACAACCAAGTAAAATGACAGTAGCTGGTTCTCGTGCCAAAAATAAGTAATTCTTCAAGCAGCTATTGTCTAAAGCAGAAAGATGCCGTAATGTCTTACCAATATGAGCAAAAGATGTTGATGCTATCAGTAAATTAATATTTGAAACAAATATAATAATAGTTAAATACAATTACGTAGTTAAAACAAGTATCTAACCGTCCTAGCTATGCATCCATGACAAAACACATTTGCAGCTTCAATCTAACTTTCCCAACTTAAAGTTGCCATAGTCTTTACCTTGCCCAAAACAGGAGCCATTCCCATTATGACAGATGCCAAAGCAGACCTTACATGCTGTGACGAATCAGATGACAATTCCTGCAATAGGTCATCTCCCATTATAAGACAGTAAAGTATCAACATCATATGAACAATATATTCATAACTAACAGATGATCCACCATGATTGATGCACCATGGTGCCTACCTTTACACAAGGAAGAATATGCTGGACAGCAAGTTCAGGATTAAGAATCCTGCAGAATTTTGTGACTTTACCAGCAGCTGCTATCCGCACTTCCGCTTCATTATCCCGAAGTAGGCGGACATATGCAGGAACCAAATCCGTCCTTAAAACATCACATATTTCACTTATCAGGACCACTATATGAAGGAGATTTAACAAAATTTGAAACTAATCATAGACATCTTTTATATGCCAAAAAAGTTCGACAACTGTCATAAGAAACAAACTCGAACAATAACAAGGAAGCTGCCAATCTCAGGAAGGTAGCATGTTCGGTCTGCACACCAAGATCTCTTCATTGCTACTGTAGGCCTACCATTACAATGAAAATGCCCACACTCAAAAGAATACTTCTTCTTTTGGAAAGCCATCAATACTACACTTGCTATGCAGCCAAATATTAAAGGTTGAGATACAAGATTCTAATATAACAAGGGAAGAGTAATCGCACTTTACTTGGATAAAGTGCTTTCATGACAAGTATATAAATAACTAATTGCATAACTTCAGATCCATGTGGAAATAGATAATGTGTCTGCATGTGTACGCCTCTCCAAACATCAATATAGCATACAAACAGATGGACAACATCTCTAGCAACTAACACCCCAAAAATCTTTATTTGCATGTCTGCTAATCCCAACAGTATTGTAAGTACATTCCAAGTTCTTCTCCTTGTCTTTAGAAGTATACATGACGGAAACAAAGAAGTGGAAGAAAAAGAAATAGCGTTTCTTAATAAGAGAGCAGTATACCAATCACATGTAAACAAATTAAACGTCAGACGTTTGAACGCACACAACACCTGATGCTATATAAGACAAAGAATGTCAAAATTAGAAGCCAGATATTAAACAACTACCGTGTAGGTTCAGGTCCCACAGCCTCACAAAGTTCATACAACTGGTTGGCAACCATGTAGCGAACACGCCAAGACTTATCCTGATAAAATACGGTAAGTAAAATCAGAATAAAAGAGTATGAAAAGGAATAAAGAAAGAAAGAAGCCAGCAAATCCAAAATGCAGCGACAAAATAAGTACTACCAGTTAACTTTGTTTAAATATGGCAATAGAGTTAATTTCATGCTTAAAGGATCAGGAATTATACATATCCAATGTTTAACAAAGCTAGCAAGATAAAATGAAAATGATCAGAAATTCCGACATCATAGCCCAAACTAAATTGTTGAACAATATTTCATATATAAAAAATAAACAACCCAAAAGGTACTGAGCAAACAATCTCATGAAACAACTTGATGGGTCTAAAGAAAATGGGCGAAATCACGTAATACCTGTCCCAGTAATCATAACAAGAAAAAAAACAGAGTCTGGAATGTACCTGCGAGAAGTTGACAATTACAGGGAGAATATGTGCAACACAATCTTGAGGTTCCAGTAACTTCCCAAGAGCAGCACAGCCCTCAACAGCTAGCAAGCGAACAGAATCCTGATCTGAAAGGAGGGACTAAGAAAGTCAATTTTAATTCACCCACCATATGTCTTACCCTGTTATTTTCCACCAAATTTGGAGAAACACTGTTTAATATTCAAGCCATCGACATTCTTTTAACCTATATAGAAAAGACCAACCAATTTTTTTCAATGGTCCAGAGGACAGGCCATTCACTATAACTTATTAAGAAATCATGATCCTTCAACTTTTCTGCTTCAGTCACCATCTGGATTTACTTAAATTACTCACTCATCCTTCTTGAATCATGAATAATGAATACTTTTCTCCATTTGCTACATTCCAAAAGTTGTGCATAAATTGATATGGTTGGCTTCATTATTATCATTTGTTAGATCATTAAGAAGAAATCAAAGCATCCATGTCAACCACAATTACGCTACAAACCAGAGTTTCATCCAAGCAATGGCAACAGAAATGCTGCTATGCAAAAGAAAATTCGCAATAACATTTCTACAGAATCCCAAATTGCTTCAAATAAGAGCGAATCTGGGACGCAAGGATATGATAAAAAGAACCAAAAATGAATTAAAAACTCAATAAGTGACTTGAGACTTCTAAAGATGTAATGCTGGCTTGTAATACAGACAAAGTACCCCAAAAATGAACCTAAAACTTACCCCAAATTGTAATTTATGAATATGAAATGCTGAATGCATGTCTATTCATATTTAAATCACATCATTCACATGTTTTATCACATAAATATACCTCTAATATTTAAGAATTAATAAATCATGGCAACTACACTAAGTATCTAGGCATAATCAATCATATAAGTGAATGTCTAAAAAATCCAGAAATAATTATAACAAGATAGAGAAACCTAAAGAAATTTTACCATCCTGTGTAAGATCCTCAAATATAGACATGATGTCAGTTTTCAGATGAGCAGCTTCCACAGTGGCAGCAAATTTCCCCAAATTCGTTGCGGCAGCCCTTCTCACCATAGGCATATCATCTTGGCACAACTGGCTGTATATTGACCTTAATTCTGTCTTTAACGTATCTGGGGCACTTGAGTAGGCAATATGAAACAATCCACAAGCTGAAACTCGAGCCGTAAACCACTCACCAGCTGCCAGCCTCTGTAATTTAAAATAAACCAATATGCAGACAACTAAATATGAGAACTGGAAATCCCAGAGTCTGCACTACCAAAAAGAGTAATTGAATATGGATACTTCAGCAAGAAAGAGACAAGAATATCTTCACATGCTAAAAAGTTCACCAGCATAGTTATAAACCACAATTATAAAAGCCCAGGCAAACTCCATGCTTCATTTTATTGAGGCCTCGACCAAAGGAAATCAATTGTAGAGTCAAAGTGATTCCACCTTCATAATGTAATATAAATTTAAGTAATTGGCAAACAACCAGAAAAGAAAATTATCATGCATGATAAAATATGGCATCAGATTTTCCAACTATGTTCAGTGGCCTCTGATCCAATAAATAATGAAAATAACATTGATCAAGGTAGCATAAAATGATGACTAAGGAAACTGCAAGTTCTATCTACCATGCTAACAGCAACAATTAGCATACATTACTAAATATCAGTGAGGGCTCTCAAAATGAATTGCATGTTGTCATATTTGAAAAATATACAAAAGCAAATAAATAAACAGTTCTCAAGTGACTCCCTCTTTCAGCATTAAATATAAATGTAAAAATTAATCAGGTATCCGAGAAAGGAAATAAGGATAAGAAAAAAACTATCACACAGTATAGTATTCTGAAGCGCCAGAATTCTGTATCATTATGTATAACCTACAGCACAGTACCTAACAAAGACGACCTTCTCAGTAGCATCACAATAACGAAAGAAAAGCAGATTATATCTGACCTTCACAAGAGGAATAAACCAGTCAACCAAATCACTTTCTCTCATCTGTGATCCAATTCTGCATAATGACTCTACAGCTTTGTCCCTCACACAGGTCTCCTCCACAGTACAAAGTGTTTCCAGGGGAGGGAGCAACACATGAGCATGCTCCACCCCTCCGACATATGGAATGAACACACCCAATTCCTCAGCCATAGCCAGCAGCACCTCATCGTCATCATCATTGTTCTCACTCAAAAATGGGATCAACTCCTTCCGAGTCCTCTCCTCCCCAAGTGCGCGTGCTATGGTTGATAGTCTCCGTATAGAGTTCAATCGCAGTTGAATGTCATCGTTCTTTAACTCATCAATTAGCACTGCTATTGGATACAGTGGCTCATCCGCCCTCGACATTGTGCCGCAAAAAACTTTC